>NC_142282.1:13283565-13592315 GCF_052056855.1 Sturnus vulgaris
TTGGGATCGAATCCCTGGGATGGCATCCGTGAGATGGGATGAGATCTCTAACATGGGATCCCTGGGATGGGATGTGATCCCTGGGATGAGAAGGGATGGGATGGAATGGGATGGGATCCCTGGGATGGGATGGGATGGGATCCCTGGGATGTTATCCCTGGGATGGGATTGGATCCCTGGGATGGGATGGGATGGGATGGCATGGGATGGGATGGGATGGGATGGGATGGGATGGGATGGGATGGAATGGGATGGGATGGGATGGCATGGGATGGGATCCCTGGAATGGGATGGGATCCCTGGAATGGGATGGGATGGGATTCCTGGGATGGGAATGGATGGGATGGGATGGGATTGGATGGGATGGGATCACCGGGATGGGATGGGATCCCTGTGATGGGATGGGATGGGATCCCTGGGATGGGATTTGTTGGGATGGGATCCCTGGGAAGGGATGGAATACCTGGGATGAGATCGCTGGGATGGGATGGGATGGGATGGGATCCCTGGGCTGGGATGGGATCGGATGGTATCCCTGGGATGGGATATATGGGATGGGATCCCTGGGATGGGATGGAATACCTGGGATGAGATCGCTGGGATGGGATGGGATGGGATGGGATCCCTGGGCTGGGATGGGATCGGATGGTATCCCTGGGATGGGATACATGGGATGGGATCGGATGTGATTGCATGGGATGGGATTGGATGGGATGGGGTGGGATGGAATGGGATGGGATGGAATGGAATGGGATGGGATGGGATTGGATTGGATGGCATGGGTTGGGATGGGATTCGATGGGATGGGATGGGATCCCTGTGATGGGATCGGATGGGATGGGATGGGATCCCTGGGATGGAATCCCTGGGATAGGATGGGATCCCTGGGTTGGGATCGAATCCCTGGGATGTTATCCCTGGGATGGGATTGGATCCCTGGGATGGGATGGGATGGGATGGGATGGGATGGGATGGGATGGGATGGGATGGGATGGGATGGGATGGGATGGGATGGAATGGGATGGGATGTGATGGCATGGGATGGGATCCCGGGAATGGGATGGGATCCCTGGAATGGGATGGGATTCCTGGGATGGGAATGGATGGGATGGGATGGGATTGGATGGGATGGGATCCCTGTGATGGGATGGGATCCCTGTGATGGGATGGGATGGGATCCCTGTGATGGAATTTGTTGGGATGGGATCCCTGGGATGGGATGGAATCTCTGGGATGAGATCGCTGGGATGGGATGGGATGGGATCCCTGCGCTGGGATGGGATCGGATGGTATCCCTGGGATGGGATACATGGGATGGGATCGGATGGGATTGGATGGGATGGGATGGGCTAGAATGGGTTGGGATGGGATGGGATCAATGGGATGGGAGCGGAGGGGATGGGATGGGATGGGTTGGGATCCCTGGGATGGGATCCCTTGGATGGGATGTGATCCCTGGTATGGGATCCCTGGGATGGGATGGGATGGGATGGGATGGGATGGGTTGGGATGGGTTGGGATGGGATAGGATCGCTGGGATTGGATCCCTGGGATGAGATGGGAACCCTGTGATGGGATCCCTGGGATGGGATGGGATGGGATGGGATGGGATGGGATGGGATGGGATGGGATGGGATGGGATGGAATGGAATGGGATGGGATGGAATGGAATGGGATGGGATGGGATTGGATGGGATGGCATGGGTTGGGATGGGATTCGATGGGATGGGATGGGATGGGATCCCTGGGATGGGATTGGATGGGATGGGATGGGATCCCTGGGATGGAATCCCTGGGATAGGATGGGATCCCTGGGTTGGGATCGAATCCCTCGGATGGCATCCCTGGGATGGGATGGAATCTCAGGGATGGGATCCCTGGGATGGGATGGGTTGGAATGGGATGGGATCCCTGGGATGGGATGGGATCCCTGGGATGGGATGGGATCCCTGGGTTGGGATGGGTTCCATAGGATGGGATCCCTGGGATGGGATGGGATGGGATGGGATGGGATAGGATCTCTGGGATAGGATCCCTGGGATGAGATGGGATCCCTGGGATGGGATCCCTGGGATGGGATGGGATCCCTGGGATGTTATCGGATCCGTGGGATGTGATGGGATGGGATTCCTGGGATGGGAATGGGTGGGATGGGATGGGATGGGATCCCTGGAATGGGATGGGATCCCTGTGATGGGATGAGATGGTATCCCAGCGATGGGATTGGTTGGGATGGGATCCCTGGGATGGGATGGAATACCTGGCATGAGATAGCAGGGATGATATGGGATGGGATGGGATGGGATGGGATGGGATGGGATGGGATGGGATGGGATGGGATGGGATGGGATGGGATGGGATGGGATGGGATTGGATGGGATGGGATGGGATCCCTGGGATGGGATACCTGGGGTGGGATGGGATGGGATTGGATGGGATGGGATGGGATCCCTGGGATGGGATGGGATGCGATGGGATGGGATGGGATCCCTGGGATGGGATCCCTGGGATGGGATGGGATGGGATCCCTGGGATGGGATGGGATCCCTGGGATGGGATGTGTTCACTGGGATGGGATGGGATCCCTGGAATGGGATGGGATGGGATTCCTGGGATGGGATGGGATCCCTGGCATAGTATGGGATTCCTGCGTTGGGATCGAATCCCTGGGATGGCATCCGTGAGATGGGATGAGATCTCTAACATGTGATCCCTGGGATGAGATGGGATGGGATGGAATGGGATGGGATCCCTGGGATGGGATCCCTGGGGTGTTATCCCTGGGATGGGATGGGATCCCTGGGATGGGATGGGATCCCTGGGATGAGATGGGATGGGATTGGATCCCTGGGATGGGATGAGATGTGATGCTAGGGATGGGATCCCTGGAATGTGATCCCTCGTATGGGATGGGATCCGTGGGATGGGATCCCTGGGATGGTATCCCTGGGATGGGTTGGGATGGGATGGGATGGGATGGGATGGGAAGGGATGGGATGCGATCCCTGGGATGGTATGGGAT
This sequence comes from Sturnus vulgaris, assembly GCF_052056855.1. NCBI lineage: Eukaryota > Metazoa > Chordata > Aves > Passeriformes > Sturnidae > Sturnus > Sturnus vulgaris. The sequence goes on from NC_142282.1 coordinate 13,286,588, forward strand.
GGGATGGGATGGGATCACTGGGATGGGATGGGATCCATGGGATGGGATGGGTTGGGATGGGATTGGATCCCTGGGATGGGATGGAATGTGATGGGGTGGGATGGGATGGGTTGGGATGGGATGGGATCCCTGGGTTGGGATGGGTTCCATGCGATGGGATCCCTGGGATGGGATGGGATGGGATGGGATCACTGGGATGGGATGGGATGGGATGGAATGGGATGGGATCGGGTGGGATGGGATTGGTTGGGATGGGATGCGATCCCTGGGATGGCATGGGATGGGATGGGATGGGATCCCTGGGATGGGATGGGATCCATGGGATGGGATGGGTTGGGATGGGATTGGATCCCTGGGATAGGATGGAATGTGATGGGGTGGGATGGGATGGGATGGGTTGGGATGGGATGGGATCCCTGGGATGGGATGGGATGGGATCCCTGGGATGGGAACAGATGAAATGGGATCCCTGGGATGGGATGGAATCCCTGGGATGGGATGGGATGGGATGGGATGGGATGGGATGGGATCCCTGGGATGGGTTGGGATCCCTGGGATGGGATGGCCTCCCTGGGATGGGATCCATGGGATCGGTTACTTGGGATGGGATAGGATCCCTGGGATGGGAGAGGATGGGATGGGATATGTTGGGATGGGATGGGATCATTGGGATGGGATGGGATCCCTGGGATGGGATCCCTGGAATGTGATCCCTCGTATGGGATGGGATCACTGGGATGGGATGGAATCCCTGGGATGGGATCCCTGGGATGGGATGGGATGGGATGGGATGGGATCCCTGGGATGTTATGGGATCCGTGGGATGTGATGGGATGGGATTCCTGGGATGGGAATGGGTGGGATCGGATGGGATCACTGGGATGGGATGGAATCCCTGGGATGGGATGGGATGGGATGGGATGGGATGGGATGGGATGGGATGGGATGGGATCCCTGGGATGGAATCCCTGGGATAGGATGGGATCCCTGGGTTGGGATCGAATCCCTGGGATGGCATCCCTGGGATGGGATGGAATCTCTGGGATGGGATCCCTGGGATGGGATTGGATGGGTTGGAATGGGATGGGATCCCTGGGATGGGATGGGATCCCTGGGATGGGATGGGATGGGATCCCTGGGTTGGGGTGGGTTCCATGGGATGGGATCCCTGGGATGGGATGGGATGGGATCCCTGGGTTGGGGTGGGTTCCATGGGATGGGATCCCTGGGATGGGATGGGATGATATGGGAACCCTGTGATTGGATCCCTGGGATGGGATGGGATGGGATGGGATGGGATGGGATGGAATGGAATGGGATGGGATGGAATGGAATGGGATGGGATGGGATTGGATGGGATGGCATGGGTTGGGATGGGATTCGATGGGATGGGATGGGATGGGATCCCTGGGATGGGATTGGATGGGATGGGATGGGATCCCTGGGATGGAATCCCTGGGATAGGATGGGATCCCTGGGTTGGGATCGAATCCCTGGGATGGCATCCCTGGGATGGGATGGAATCTCAGGGATGGGATGGGATCCCTGGGTTGGGATGGGTTCCATGGGATGGGATCCCTGGGATGGGATGGGATGGGATGGGATGGGATAGGATCTCTGGGATAGGATCCCTGGGATGAGATGGGATCCCTGGGATGGGATCCCTGGGATGGGATGGGATCCCTGGGATGTTATCGGATCCGTGGGATGTGATGGGATGGGATTCCTGGGATGGGAATGGGTGGGATGGGATGGGATGGGATCCCTGGAATGGGATGGGATCCCTGTGATGGGATGAGATGGTATCCCAGCGATGGGATTGGTTGGGATGGGATCCCTGGGATGGGATGGAATACCTGGCATGAGATAGCAGGGATGATATGGGATGGGATGGGATGGGATGGGATGGGATGGGATGGGATGGGATTGGATGGGATGGGATGGGATCCCTGGGATGGGATACCTGGGGTGGGATGGGATGGGATTGGATGGGATGGGATGGGATGGGATCCCTGGGATGGGATGGGATGCGATGGGATGGGATGTGATCCCTGGGATGGGATCCCTGGGGTGGGATGGGATGGGATCCCTGGGATGGGATGGGATCCCTGGGATGGGATGTGTTCACTGGGATGGGATGGGATCCCTGGAATGGGATGGGATGGGATTCCTGGGATGGGATGGGATCCCTGGCATAGTATGGGATTCCTGCGTTGGGATCCAATCCCTGGGATGGCATCCGTGAGATGGGATGAGATCTCTAACATGGGATCCCTGGGATGGGATGTGATCCCTGGGATGAGATGGGATGGGATGGAATGGGATGGGATCCCTGGGATGGGATCCCTGGGGTGTTATCCCTGGGATGGGATGGGATCCCTGGGATGGGATGGGATCCCTGGGATGGGATGGGATGGGAAGGGATGGGATCCATGGGAAGGGATGGGTTGGGATGGGTTGGGAACCGTTGGATGGGATCTTATGGGATCCCTGGGATGAGATGGGATGGGATTGGATCCCTGGGTTGGGATGAGATGTGATGCTAGGGATGGGATCCCTGGAATGTGATCCCTCGTATGGGATGGGATCCGTGGGATGGGATCCCTGGGATGGTATCCCTGGCATGGGATGGGATGGGATGGGATGGGATGGGATGGGATGGGATGGGATGGGATGGGATGGGATGGGATGGGATGGGATGGGAAGGGATGGGATGGGATGGGATCCCTGGGATGGGAATGGGTGGGATCGGATGGGATCACTGGGATGGGATGGAATCCCTGGGATGGGAGGGGATGGGATGGGATGGGATCCCTGGGATGGAATCCCTGGGATAGGATGGGATCCCTGGGTTGGGATCGAATCCCTGGGATGGCATCCCTGGGATGGGATGGAATCTCTGGGATGGGATCCCTGGGATGGGATGGGATGGGTTGGAATGGGATGGGATCCCTGGGATGGGATGGGATCGCTGGGATGGGATGGGATGGGATCCCTGGGTTGGGGTGGGTTCCATGGGATGGGATCCCTGGGATGGGATGGGATGGGATAGGATCTCTGGGATTGGATCCCTGGGAAGAGATGGGATCCCTGGGATGGGATGGGATCCCTGTGATGGGATGGGATGGTATCCCTGGGATGGGATTTGTTGGGATGGGATCCCTGGGATGGGATGGAATACCTGGGATGAGATCGCTGGGATGGGATGGGATGGGATCCCTGGGCTGGGATGGGATCGGATGGTATCCCTGGGATGGGATACATGGGATGGGATCGGATGTGATTGCATGGGATGGGATTGGATGGGATGGGCTAGAATGGGTTGGGATGGGATGGGATCAATGGGATGGGAGCGGAGGGGATGGGATGGGATGGGTTGGGATCCCAGGGATGGGATCCCTTGGATGGGATGTGATCCCTGGGATGGGATCCCTGGGATGGGATGGGATGGGATAGGATGGGATGGGATGGGATGGGATGGGATAGGATCGCTGGGATTGGATCCCTGGGATGAGATGGGAACCCTGTGATGGGATCCCTGGGATGGGATGGGATGGGATGGGATGGGATGGGATGGGATGGGATGGGATGGGGTGGGATGGCATGGGATGGGATGGAATGGAATGGGATGGGATGGGATTGGATTGGATGGCATGGGTTGGGATGGGATTCGATGGGATGGGATGGGATCCCTGGGATGGGATCGGATGGGATGGGATGGGATCCCTGGGATGGAATCCCTGGGATAGGATGGGATCCCGGGAATGGGATGGGATCCCTGGAATGGGATGGGATGGGATTCCTGGGATGGGAATGGATGGGATGGGATGGGATTGGATGGGATGGGATCCCTGTGATGGGATGGGATCCCTGTGATGGGATGGGATGGGATCCCTGTGATGGGATTTGTTGGGATGGGATCCCTGGGATGGGATGGAATCTCTGGGATGAGATCGCTGGGATGGGATGGGATGGGATCCCTGCGCTGGGATGGGATCGGATGGTATCCCTGGGATGGGATACATGGGATGGGATCGGATGAGATTGCATGGGATGGGATTGGATGGGATGGGATGGGCTAGAATGGGTTGGGATGGGATGGGATCAATGGGATGGGAGCGGAGGGGATGGGATGGGATGGGTTGGGATCCCTGGGATGGGATCCCTTGGATGGGATGTGATCCCTGGTATGGGATCCCTGGGATGGGATGGGATGGGATGGGATGGGATCGATGGGATGGGATGGGTTGGGATGGGTTGGGATGGGATAGGATCGCTGGGATTGGATCCCTGGGATGAGATGGGAACCCTGTGATGGGATCCCTGGGATGGGCTGGGATGGGATTGGATGGGATGGGATGGGATGGAATGGGATGGGATGGAATGGGATGGGATGGGATGGGATGGGATGGGATGGGATGGGATGGGATGGGATGGGATGGGATGGGATGGGATGGAATGGGATGGGATGGAATGGGATGGGATGGGATTGGATTGGATGGCATGGGTTGGGATGGGATTCGATGGGATGGGATGGGATCCCTGGGATGGGATCGGATGGGATGGGATGGGATCCCTGGGATGGAATCCCTGGGATAGGATGGGATCCCTGGGTTGGGATCGAATCCCTGGGATGTTATCCCTTGGATGGGATTGGATCCCTGGGATGGGATGGGATGGGATGGGATGGGCTGGGATGGGATGGGATGGGATGGGATGGGATGGGATGGAATGGGATGGGATGGCATGGGATGGGATCCCTGGAATGGGATGAGATCCCTGGAATGGGATGGGATGGGATTCCTGGGATGGGAATGGATGGGATGGGATGGGATTGGATGGGATGGGATCCCTGTGATGGGATGGGATCCCTGTGATGGGATGGGATGGGATCCCTGTGATGGGATTTGTTGGTATGGGATCCCTGGGATGGGATGGAATACCTGGGATGGGATCCCTGCGCTGGGATGGGATCGGATGGTATCCCTGGGATGGGATACATGGGATGGGATCGGATGTGATTGCATGGGATGGGATTGGATGGGATGGGATGGGCTCGAATGGGTTGGGATGGGATGGGATCAATGGGATGGGAGCGGAGGGGATGGGATGGGATGGGATGGGTTGGGATCCCTGGGATGGGATCCCTTGGATGGGATGTGATCCCTGGGATGGGATGGGATGGGATGGGATGGGATCGATGGGATGGGATGGGATGGGATGGGATGGGATGGGATGGGATGGGATGGGATGGGATGGAATGGAATGGGATGGGATGGAATGGAATGGGATGGGATGGGATTGGATGGGATGGCATGGGTTGGGATGGGATTCGATGGGATGGGATGGGATGGGATCCCTGGGATGGGATTGGATGGGATGGGATGGGATCCCTGGGATGGAATCCCTGGGATAGGATGGGATCCCTGGGTTGGGATCGAATCCCTGGGATGGCATCCCTGGGATGGGATGGAATCTCAGGGATGGGATCCCTGGGATGGGATGGGTTGGAATGGGATGGGATCCCTGGGATGGGATGGGATCCCTGGGATGGGATGGGATCCCTGGGTTGGGATGGGTTCCATGGGATGGGATCCCTGGGATGGGATGGGATGGGATGGGATGGGATGGGATGGGATGGGATAGGATCTCTGGGATAGGATCCCTGGGATGAGATGGGATCCCTGGGATGGGATCCCTGGGATGGGATGGGATCCCTGGGATGTTATCGGATCCGTGGGATGTGATGGGATGGGATTCCTGGGATGGGAATGGGTGGGATGGGATGGGATGGGATCCCTGGAATGGGATGGGATCCCTGTGATGGGATGAGATGGTATCCCAGCGATGGGATTGGTTGGGATGGGATCCCTGGGATGGGATGGAATACCTGGCATGAGATAGCAGGGATGATATGGGATGGGATGGGATGGGATGGGATGGGATGGGATGGGATGGGATGGGATGGGATCCCTGGGATGGGATACCTGGGGTGGGATGGGATGGGATTGGATGGGATGGGATGGAATCCCTGGGATGGGATGGGATGCGATGGGATGGGATGGGATCCCTGGGATGGGATCCCTGGGATGGGATGGGATGGGATCCCTGGGATGGGATGGGATCCCTGGGATGGGATGTGTTCACTGGGATGGGATGGGATCCCTGGAATGGGATGGGATGGGATTCCTGGGATGGGATGGGATCCCTGGCATAGTATGGGATTCCTGCGTTGGGATCGAATCCCTGGGATGGCATCCGTGAGATGGGATGAGATCTCTAACATGGGATCCCTGGGATGGGATGTGATCCCTGGGATGAGATGGGATGGGATGGAATGGGATGGGATCCCTGGGATGGGATCCCTGGGGTGTTATCCCTGGGATGGGATGGGATCCCTGGGATGGGATGGGATCCCTGGGATGGGATGGGATGGGAAGGGATGGGATCCATGGGAAGGGATGGGTTGGGATGGGTTGGGAACCGTTGGATGGGATCTTATGGGATCCCTGGGATGAGATGGGATGGGATTGGATCCCTGGGATGGGATGAGATATGATGCTAGGGATGGGATCCCTGGAATGTGATCCCTCGTATGGGATGGGATCCGTGGGATGGGATCCCTGGGATGGTATCCCTGGGATGGGATGGGATGGGATGGGATGGGATGGGATGGGATGGGAAGGGATGGGATGCGATCCCTGGGATGGTATGGGATGGGATGGGATGGGATCACTGGGATGGGATGGGATCCATGGGATGGGATGGGTTGGGATGGGATTGGATCCCTGGGATGGGATGGAATGTGATGGGGTGGGATGGGATGGGTTGGGATGGGATGGGATCCCTGGGTTGGGATGGGTTCCATGCGATGGGATCCCTGGGATGGGATGGGATGGGATCCCTGGAATGGGATGGGATGGGATGGGATGGGATGGGATGGGATGGGATGGGATCCATGGGATGGGATGGGTTGGGATGGGATTGGATCCCTGGGATAGGATGGAATGTGATGGGGTGGGATGGGATGGGATGGGTTGGGATGGGATGGGATCCCTGGGATGGGATGGGATGGGATGGGATCCCTGGGATGGGAACAGATGAAATGGGATCCCTGGGATGGGATGGAATCCCTGGGATGGGATGGGATGGGATGGGATGGGATGGGATGGGATGGGATGGGATCCCTGGGATGGGTTGGGATCCCTGGGATGGGATGGCCTCCCTGGGATGGGATCCATGGGATCGGTTACTTGGGATGGGATAGGATCCCTGGGATGGGAGAGGATGGGATGGGATATGTTGGGATGGGATGGGATCATTGGGATGGGATGGGATCCCTGGGATGTGATCCCTGGAATGTGATCCCTCGTATGGGATGGGATCACTGGGATGGGATGGAATCCCTGGGATGGGATCCCTGGGATGGGATGGGATGGGATGGGATCCCTGGGATGTTATGGGATCCATGGGATGTGATGGGATGGGATTCCTGGGATGGGAATGGGTGGGATCGGATGGGATCACTGGGATGGGATGGAATCCCTGGGATGGGATGGGATGGGATGGGATGGGATCCCTGGGATGGAATCCCTGGGATAGGATGGGATCCCTGGGTTGGGATCGAATCCCTGGGATGGCATCCCTGGGATGGGATGGAATCTCTGGGATGGGATCCCTGGGATGGGATGGGATGGGTTGGAATGGGATGGGATCCCTGGTTTGGGATGGGATCCCTGGGATGGGATGGGATGGGATCCCTGGGTTGGGGTGGGTTCCATGGGATGGGATCCCTGGGATGGGATGGGATGGGATAGGATCTCTGGGATTGGATCCCTGGGATGAGATGGGATCCCTGGGATGGGATGGGATCCCTGTGATGGGATGGGATGGTATCCCTGGGATGGGATTTGTTGGGATGGGATCCCTGGGATGGGATGGAATACCTGGGATGAGATCGCTGGGATGGGATGGGATGGGATCCCTGGGCTGGGATGGGATCGGATGGTATCCCTGGGATGGGATACATGGGATGGGATCGGATGTGATTGCATGGGATGGGATTGGATGGGATGGGATGGGCTAGATGGGTTGGGATGGGATGGGATCAATCGGATGGGAGCGGAGGGGATGGGATGGGATGGGATGGGATGGGTTGGGATCCCTGGGATGGGATCCCTTGGATGGGATGTGATCCCTGGGATGGGATCCCTGGGATGGGATGGGATGGGATCGATGGGATGGGATGGGATGGGTTGGGATGGGTTGGGATGGGATAGGATCGCTGGGATTGGATCCCTGGGATGAGATGGGAACCCTCTGATGGGATCCCTGTGATGGAATGGGATGGGATGGGATGGGATGGGATGGGATGGGATGGGATGGGATGGGATGGGATGGGATGGGATGGGATGGGATGGAATGGAATGGGATGGGATGGGATTGGATTGGATGGCATGGGTTGGGATGGGATTCGATGGGATGGGATGGGATCCCTGGGATGGGATCGGATGGGATGGGATCCCTGGGATGGAATCCCTGGGATAGGATGGGATCCCTGGGTTGTTATCGAATCCCTGGGATGTTATCCCTGGGATGGGATTGGATCCCTGGGATGGGATGGGATGGGATGGGATGGGTTGGGATGGGATGGGATCAATGGGATGGGAGCGGAGGGGATGGGATGGGATGGGATGGGTTGCGATCCCTGGGATGGGATCCCTTGGATGGGATGTGATCCCTGGGATGGGATCCCTGGGATGGGATGGGATGGGATGGGATGGGATGGGATGGGATGGGATGGGATAGGATCGATGGGATGGGATGGGATGGGATGGGATGGGAAGGGATGGGATGCGATCCCTGGGATGGTATGGGATGGGATGGGATGGGATCACTGGGATGGGATGGGATCCATGGGATGGGATGGGTTGGGATGGGATTGGATCCCTGGGATGGGATGGAATGTGATGGGGTGGGATGGGATGGGTTGGGATGGGATGGGATCCCTGGGTTGGGATGGGTTCCATGCGATGGGATCCCTGGGATGGGATGGGATGGGATCCCTGGAATGGGATGGGATGGGATGGGATGGGATGGGATGGGATGGGATGGGATCCATGGGATGGGATGGGTTGGGATGGGATTGGATCCCTGGGATAGGATGGAATGTGATGGGGTGGGATGGGATGGGATGGGTTGGGATGGGATGGGATCCCTGGGATGGGATGGGATGGGATGGGATCCCTGGGATGGGAACAGATGAAATGGGATCCCTGGGATGGGATGGAATCCCTGGGATGGGATGGGATGGGATGGGATGGGATGGGATGGGATGGGATGGGATCCCTGGGATGGGTTGGGATCCCTGGGATGGGATGGCCTCCCTGGGATGGGATCCATGGGATCGGTTACTTGGGATGGGATAGGATCCCTGGGATGGGAGAGGATGGGATGGGATATGTTGGGATGGGATGGGATCATTGGGATGGGATGGGATCCCTGGGATGTGATCCCTGGAATGTGATCCCTCGTATGGGATGGGATCACTGGGATGGGATGGAATCCCTGGGATGGGATCCCTGGGATGGGATGGGATGGGATGGGATCCCTGGGATGTTATGGGATCCATGGGATGTGATGGGATGGGATTCCTGGGATGGGAATGGGAGGGATCGGATGGGATCACTGGGATGGGATGGAATCCCTGGGATGGGATGGGATGGGATGGGATGGGATCCCTGGGATGGAATCCCTGGGATAGGATGGGATCCCTGGGTTGGGATCGAATCCCTGGGATGGCATCCCTGGGATGGGATGGAATCTCTGGGATGGGATCCCTGGGATGGGATGGGATGGGTTGGAATGGGATGGGATCCCTGGTTTGGGATGGGATCCCTGGGATGGGATGGGATGGGATCCCTGGGTTGGGGTGGGTTCCATGGGATGGGATCCCTGGGATGGGATGGGATGGGATAGGATCTCTGGGATTGGATCCCTGGGATGAGATGGGATCCCTGGGATGGGATGGGATCCCTGTGATGGGATGGGATGGTATCCCTGGGATGGGATTTGTTGGGATGGGATCCCTGGGATGGGATGGAATACCTGGGATGAGATCGCTGGGATGGGATGGGATGGGATCCCTGGGCTGGGATGGGATCGGATGGTATCCCTGGGATGGGATACATGGGATGGGATCGGATGTGATTGCATGGGATGGGATTGGATGGGATGGGATGGGCTAGATGGGTTGGGATGGGATGGGATCAATCGGATGGGAGCGGAGGGGATGGGATGGGATGGGATGGGATGGGTTGGGATCCCTGGGATGGGATCCCTTGGATGGGATGTGATCCCTGGGATGGGATCCCTGGGATGGGATGGGATGGGATCGATGGGATGGGATGGGATGGGTTGGGATGGGTTGGGATGGGATAGGATCGCTGGGATTGGATCCCTGGGATGAGATGGGAACCCTCTGATGGGATCCCTGTGATGGAATGGGATGGGATGGGATGGGATGGGATGGGATGGGATGGGATGGGATGGGATGGGATGGGATGGGATGGAATGGAATGGGATGGGATGGGATTGGATTGGATGGCATGGGTTGGGATGGGATTCGATGGGATGGGATGGGATCCCTGGGATGGGATCGGATGGGATGGGATCCCTGGGATGGAATCCCTGGGATAGGATGGGATCCCTGGGTTGTTATCGAATCCCTGGGATGTTATCCCTGGGATGGGATTGGATCCCTGGGATGGGATGGGATGGGATGGGATGGGTTGGGATGGGATGGGATCAATGGGATGGGAGCGGAGGGGATGGGATGGGATGGGATGGGTTGCGATCCCTGGGATGGGATCCCTTGGATGGGATGTGATCCCTGGGATGGGATCCCTGGGATGGGATGGGATGGGATGGGATGGGATGGGATGGGATGGGATGGGATAGGATCGATGGGATGGGATGGGATGGGATGGGATGGGTTGGGATGGGTTGGGATGGGATAGGATCGCTGGGATTGGATCCCTGGGATGAGATGGGAACCCTGTGATGGGATCCCTGGGATGGGATGGGATGGGATGGGATGGGATGGGATGGGATGGGATGGGATGGGATGGGGTGGGATGGCATGGGATGGGATGGAATGGAATGGGATGGGATGGGATTGGATTGGATGGCATGGGTTGGGATGGGATTCGATGGGATGGGATGGGATCCCTGGGATGGGATCGGATGGGATGGGATGGGATCCCTGGGATGGAATCCCTGGGATAGGATGGGATCCCTGGGTTGGGATCGAATCCCTGGGATGTTATCCCTGGGATGGGATTGGATCACTGGGATGGGATGGGATGGGATGGGATGGGATGGGATGGGATGGGATGGGATGGGATGGGATGGGATGGAATGGGATGGGATGGGATGTGATGGCATGGGATGGGATCCCGGGAATGGGATGGGATCCCTGGAATGGGATGGGATGGGATTCCTGGGATGGGAATGGATGGGATGGGATGGGATTGGATGGGATGGGATCCCTGTGATGGGATGGGATCCCTGTGATGGGATGGGATGGGATCCCTGTGATGGGATTTGTTGGGATGGGATCCCTGGGATGGGATGGAATCTCTGGGATGAGATCGCTGGGATGGAATGGGATGGGATCCCTGCGCTGGGATGGGATCGGATGGTATCCCTGGGATGGGATACATGGGATGGGATCGGATGAGATTGCATGGGATGGGATTGGATGGGATGGGATGGGCTAGAATGGGTTGGGATGGGATGGGATCAATGGGATGGGAGCGGAGGGGATGGGATGGGATGGGTTGGGATCCCTGGGATGGGATCCCTTGGATGGGATGTGATCCCTGGTATGGGATCCCTGGGATGGGATGGGATGGGATGGGATGGGATGGGATGGGATGGGATGGGATCGATGGGATGGGATGGGATGGGTTGGGATGGGTTGGGATGGGATAGGATCGCTGGGATTGGATCCCTGGGATGAGATGGGAACCCTGTGATGGGATCCCTGGGATGGGCTGGGATGGGATTGGATGGGATGGGATGGGATGGAATGGGATGGGATGGAATGGAATGGGATGGGATGGGATTGGATGGGATGGCATGGGTTGGGATGGGATTCGATGGGATGGGATGGGATCCCTGGGATGGGATCGGATGGGATGGGATCCCTGGGATGGAATCCCTGGGATATGATGGGACCCCTGTGTTGGGATCGAATCCCTGGGATGGCATCCCTGGGATGGGATGGAATCTCTGGGATGGGATCCCTGGGATGGGATGGGATGGGTTGGAATGGGATGGGATCCCTGGGTTGGGATGGGTTCCATGGGATGGGATCCCTGGGATGGGATGGGATGGGATAGGATCTCTGGGATTGGATCCCTGGGATGAGATGGGAACCCTGTGATGGGATCCCTGCGATGCGATGGGATGGTATGGGATGGGATCACTGGGATGGGATCGGATGGGATGCCTGGGATGGGATGGGATGGGATCCGTGCGATGGGATGTGATCCCTGGGATGGGATGGGGTGAGATGGGATGGGATGGGATGGGATGGGATCGATGGGATGGAATGGGATGGGTTGGGATGGGATAGGATCGCTGGGATTGGATCCCTGGGATGAGATGGGATCCCTGGGATGGGATCCCTGGGATGGGATGGGATGGGATCCCTGGGATGTTATGGGATCCGTGGGATGTGATGGGATGGGATTCCTGGGATGGGAATGGGTGGGATGGGATGGGATGGGACCCCTGGAATGGGATGGGATTCCTGTGATGGGATGGGATGGTATCCCAGCGATGGGATTGGTTGGGATGGGATCGCTGGGATGGGATGGAATACCTGGCATGAGATAGCAGGGATGACATGGGATGGGATGGGATGGGATGGGATGGGATGGGATGGGATGGGATGGGATCCCAGCGATGGGATACCTGGGATGGGATCTGATGGGATTGGATGGGATGGGATGGGATCCCTGGGATGGGATGGGATGGGATGGGATCACTGGGATGGGATGGGATACCTGGGATGGGATGTGTTCAGTGGGATGGGATGGGATCCCTGGAATGGGATGGGATGAGATTCCTGGGATGGGATGGGTTGGGATCCCAGGGATAGTATGGGATTCCTGCGTTGGGATCGAATCCCTGGGATGGCATCCGTGAGATGGGATGAGATCTCTAACATGGGATCCCTGGGATGGGATGTGATTGCTGGGATGAAATGGGATGGGATGGAATGGGATGGGATCCCTGGGATGGGATCCCTGGGATGTTATCCCTGGGATGGGATGGGATCCCTGGGATGGGATGGGATGGGATGGGATGGGATGGGAAGGGATGGGATCCATGGGAAGGGATGGGTTGGGATGGTTTGGGAACCGTTGGATGGGATCTTATGGGATCCCTGGGATGAGATGGGATGGGATTGGATCCCTGGGATGGGATGAGATGTGATCCTAGGGATGGGATCCCTGGAATGTGATCCCTCGTATGGGATGGGATCCGTGGGATGGGATGGAATCCCTGGGATGGGATGCCGGGGATGGAATGGAATGGGATGGGATCCCTGGGATGGGATCCCTGTGATGGTATCCCTGGGATGGGATGGGATGGGATGGGATGGGATGGGATGGGATGGGATGGGATGGGATGGGATGGGATGGGATGGGATGGGATGGGATGGGATGGGATGGGAAGGGATGGGATGGGATGGGATGCGATCCCTGGGATGGTATGGGATGGGATGGGATCACTGGGATGGGATGGGATTGGATCCCTGGGATGGGATGGAATGTGATGGGGTGGGATGGGATGGGATGGGTTGGGATGGGATGGGATCCCTTGGATGGGATGGGATGGGATCCCTGGGATGGGAACAGATGAAGTGGGATCCCTGGGATGGGATGGAATCCCTGGGATGGGATAGCTGGGATGGGATGGGATCCCTGGGATGGGATGGGATCCCTGGGATGGGATGGCCTCCCTGGGATGGGATCCATGGGATGGGTTACTTGGGATGGGATAGGATCCCTGGGATGGGAGAGGATGGGATGGGATATGTTGGGATGGGATGGGATCCCTGGGATGGGATGGGATCCCTGGGATGGGATACCTGGAATGTGATCCCTCGTATGGGATGGGATCACTGGGATGGGATGGAATCCCTGGGATGGGATCCCTGGGATGGGATGGGATGGGATGGGATCCCTGGGATTTTATGGGATCCGTGGGATGTGATGGGATGGGATTCCTGGGATGGGAATGGGTGGGATCGGATGGGATCACTGGGATGGGATGGAATCCCTGGGACGAGATCGCTGGGATGGGATGTGATGGGATGGGATGGGTTGGGATGGGATGGTATGGGATGGGATCACTGGGATGGGATTGGATGGGATGGGTTGGGATGGGATGGTATCCCTGGGATGGTGTCCCTGGGATGGGATGGGATGGGATGGGATGGGATGGGATGGGATGGGATGGGATGGGATGGGATGGCATGGGATGGGGTGGGATGGGATGGGATTGGATGGGATGGGGTGCGATGGGATGGGATTGGTTACACTGGGTTGGGATGGGATGGGATCGATGGGATGGGATGGGATGGAATGGGATCCCTGGGATGGTACGGAATGGGATCCCTGGGATGGGATGGGATACCTGGGATGGGATCCCTAGGATGGGATGGGATGGGATGCGATGGGATAGGATGGGATGGGATGCGATGGGATAGGATGGGATGGGATGGGGTAGGATGTGATGGGATCCCTGGGATGGGATGGGATCCCTGGGATGGGATCTCTGGGATCGGATGGTATCCATGGGATGGGATGTGTTGGGATGGGATGGAATCCCTGCGATGGGGACCAGGGGATGGGATGGGATCCCTGGTATGGGATCCCTGGGATGGGATGGGATGGGATGGGATCCTGGGATGGGATGGGATCCCTGGGATGGGATCCCTGGAATGTGATCCCTGAGATGGGATGCGATCCCTGGGATGGGATGGGATTGGATGGGATGGCATGGGTTGGGATGGGTTGGGAACACTGGGATGGGATGTTATGGGATCCCTGGGATGAGATGGGATGGGATTGGATCCCTGGGATGGGATGAGATGGGACCCCAGGGATGGGATTCCTGGATTGTGATAGCTCGTATGGGATGGGATCCCTGGGATGGGATGGGATCGCTGGGATGGGATCCCTGGGATGGGATGGGATTGGATGGGTTGGGATACCTGGGATGGGCTGGGATGGCATGGGATGGGATGGGATGGTATCCTTGGATGGGATGGAATGGGATCCCTGAGATGGGATGCGATCCCTGGGATGGGATCCCTGGGCTGGGATGGGATCCCTGGAATGGGATGGGATCCCTGGAATGGGATGGGATGGGATTCCTGGGATGGGAATGGATGGGATGTGATGGGATTGGATGGGATGGGATCACTGTGATAGGATGGCATCCCTGGGTTGGGATCGAATCCCTGGGATGGCATCCCTGGGATGGGATGGAATCTCTGGGATGGGATCCCTGGGGTGGGATGGGTTGGAATGGGATGGGATCCCTGGGATCGGACGGGATCCCTGGGATGGGATGGGATGGGATCCCTGGGTTGGGATGGGTTCCATGGGATGGGATCCCCGGGATGGGATGGGATGGGATGGGATAGGATCTCTGGGATTGAATCCCTGGGATGCGATGGGATCCCTGGGATGTTATGGGATCCGCGGGATGTGATGGGATGGGATTCCTGGGATGGGAATGGGTGGGGTGGGATGGGATGGGATGGGATGGGATGGGATGGGATGGGATCCCTGGGATGGGATACCTGGGATGGGATGGGATGGGATTGGATGGGATGGGATGGGAATGGATCCCTGGGATGGGATGGGATGCGATGGGATCCGTGGGATGGGATGTGATCCCTGGGATGGGATGGGGTGAGATGGGATGGGATGGGATGGGATGGGATCGATGGGATGGAATGGGATGGGTTGGGATGGGATAGGATCGCTGGGATTGGATCCCTGGGATGAGATGGGATCCCTGGGATGGGATCCCTGGGATGGGATGGGATCCCTGGGATGGGATGGGATGGGATCCCTGGGATGGGATTTGTTGGGATGGGATCCCTGGGATGGGATGGGATGCGATGGGATGGGATGGGATGGGATCCCTGGGATGGGATGGGATTCCTGGGATGGTATCCCTGGGATGGGTTAGGATGGGATTAGATGGAATGGTATGGGATCCCTGGGATGGGATGGGATCCCTGGGATGGGATGTGTTCACTGGGATGGGTTGGGATCCCTGGAATGGGATGGGATGGGATTCCTGGGATGGGATGGGATGGGATCCCTGGGATATTATGGTATTCCTGCGTTGGGATCGAATCCCTGGGATGGCATCCGTGAGATGGGATGAGATCTCTAACATGGGATCCCTGGGATGGGATGTGATCCCTGGGATGAGAAGGGATGGGATGGAATGGGATGGGATCCCTGGGATGGGATGGGTTGGGATGGGTTGGGATGGGATAGGATCGCTGGGATTGGATCCCGGGGATGAGATGGGAACCCTGTGATGGGATCCCTGGGATGGGATGGGATGGGATGGGATGGGATGGGATGGGATGGGATGGGATGGGATGGGATGGGATGGAATGGAATGGGATGGGATGGAATGGAATGGAATGGGATGGGATGGGATGGCATGGGATGGGATCCCTGGAATGGGATGGGATCCCTGGAATGGGATGGGATTGGATCCCTGGGATGGGATGGGATGGGATGGGATGGGATGGGATGGGATGGGATGGGATGGGATGGAATGGGATGGGATGGGATGGCATGGGATGGGATCCCTGGAATGGGATGGGATCCCTGGAATGGGATGGGATGGGATGGGATTCCTGGGATGGGAATGGATGGGATGGGATGGGATTGGATGGGATGGGATCCCTGGGATGGGATGGGATCCCTGGGATGGGATGGGATGGGATCCCTGGGATGGGATTTGTTGGGATGGGATCCCTGGGATGGGATGGAATACCTGGGATGAGATCGCTGGGATGGGATGGGATGGGATCCCTGCGCTGGGATGGGATCGGATGGTATCCCTGGGATGGGATACATGGGAGGGGATCGGATGTGATTGCATGGGATGGGATTGGATGGGATGGGATGGGCTAGAATGGGTTGGGATGGGATGGGATCAATGGGATGGGAGCGGAGGGGATGGGATGGGATGGGTTGGGATCCCTGGGATGGGATCCCTTGGATGGGATGTGATCCCTGGTATGGGATCCCTGGGATGGGATGGGATGGGATGGGATAGATGGGATGGGATGGGATGGGTTGGGATGGGTTGGGATGGGATAGGATCGTTGGGATTGGATCCCTGGGATGAGATGGGAACCCTGTGATGGGATCCCTGGGATGGGCTGGGATGGGATTGGATGGGATGGGATGGGATGGAATGGGATGGGATGGTATCCTTGGATGGGATGGAATGGGATCCCTGAGATGGGATGCGATCCCTGGGATGGGATCCCTGGGCTGGGATGGGATCCCTGGAATGGGATGGGATCCCTGGAATGGGATGGGATGGGATCCCTGGAATGGGATGGGATGGGATTCCTGGGATGGGAATGGATGGGATGTGATGGGATTGGATGGGATGGGATCACTGTGATAGGATGGCATCCCTGGGTTGGGATCGAATCCCTGGGATGGCATCCCTGGGATGGGATGGAATCTCTGGGATGGGATCCCTGGGATCGGACGGGATCCCTGGGATGGGATGGGATGGGATCCCTGGGTTGGGATGGGTTCCATGGGATGGGATCCCCGGGATGGGATGGGATGGGATGGGATGGGATGGGATGGGATGGGATGGGATAGGATCTCTGGGATTGAATCCCTGGGATGGGATGGGATCCCTGGGATGTTATGGGATCCGCGGGATGTGATGGGATGGGATTCCTGGGATGGGAATGGGTGGGGTGGGATGGGATGGGATGGGATGGGATGGGATGGGATGGGATGGGATGGGATCCCTGGGATGGGATACCTGGGATGGGATGGGATGGGATTGGATGGGATGGGATGGGAATGGATCCCTGGGATGGGATGGGATGCGATGGGATGGGATGGGATGGGATCCCTGGGATGGGATGGGATTCCTGGGATGGTATCCCTGGGATGGGTTAGGATGGGATTAGATGGAATGGTATGGGATCCCTGGGATGGGATGGGATCCCTGGGATGGGATGTGTTCACTGGGATGGGTTGGGATCCCTGGAATGGGATGGGATGGGATTCCTGGGATGGGATGGGATGGGATCCCTGGGATATTATGGTATTCCTGCGTTGGGATCGAATCCCTGGGATGGCATCCGTGAGATGGGATGAGATCTCTAACATGGGATCCCTGGGATGGGATGTGATCCCTGGGATGAGAAGGGATGGGATGGAATGGGATGGGATCCCTGGGATGGGATGGGTTGGGATGGGTTGGGATGGGATAGGATCGCTGGGATTGGATCCCGGGGATGAGATGGGAACCCTGTGATGGGATCCCTGGGATGGGATGGGATGGGATGGGATGGGATGGGATGGGATGGGATGGAATGGAATGGAATGGGATGGGATGGAATGGAATGGAATGGGATGGGATGGGATGGCATGGGATGGGATCCCTGGAATGGGATGGGATTGGATCCCTGGGATGGGATGGGATGGGATGGGATGGGATGGGATGGGATGGGATGGGATGGGATGGGATGGGATGGGATGGGATGGGATGGAATGGGATGGGATGGGATGGCATGGGATGGGATCCCTGGAATGGGATGGGATCCCTGGAATGGGATGGGATGGGATGGGATTCCTGGGATGGGAATGGATGGGATGGGATGGGATTGGATGGGATGGGATCCCTGGGATGGGATGGGATCCCTGGGATGGGATGGGATGGGATCCCTGGGATGGGATTTGTTGGGATGGGATCCCTGGGATGGGATGGAATACCTGGGATGAGATCGCTGGGATGGGATGGGATGGGATCCCTGCGCTGGGATGGGATCGGATGGTATCCCTGGGATGGGATACATGGGATGGGATCGGATGTGATTGCATGGGATGGGATTGGATGGGATGGGATGGGCTAGAATGGGTTGGGATGGGATGGGATCAATGGGATGGGAGCGGAGGGGATGGGATGGGATGGGTTGGGATCCCTGGGATGGGATCCCTTGGATGGGATGTGATCCCTGGTATGGGATCCCTGGGATGGGATGGGATGGGATGGGATAGATGGGATGGGATGGGATGGGTTGGGATGGGTTGGGATGGGATAGGATCGTTGGGATTGGATCCCTGGGATGAGATGGGAACCCTGTGATGGGATCCCTGGGATGGGCTGGGATGGGATTGGATGGGATGGGATGGGATGGAATGGGATGGGATGGTATCCTTGGATGGGATGGAATGGGATCCCTGAGATGGGATGCGATCCCTGGGATGGGATCCCTGGGCTGGGATGGGATCCCTGGAATGGGATGGGATCCCTGGAATGGGATGGGATGGGATTCCTGGGATGGGAATGGATGGGATGTGATGGGATTGGATGGGATGGGATCACTGTGATAGGATGGCATCCCTGGGTTGGGATCGAATCCCTGGGATGGCATCCCTGGGATGGGATGGAATCTCTGGGATGGGATCCCTGGGGTGGGATGGGTTGGAATGGGATGGGATCCCTGGGATCGGACGGGATCCCTGGGATGGGATGGGATGGGATCCCTGGGTTGGGATGGGTTCCATGGGATGGGATCCCCGGGATGGGATGGGATGGGATGGGATGGGATGGGATGGGATAGGATCTCTGGGATTGAATCCCTGGGATGGGATGGGATCCCTGGGATGTTATGGGATCCGCGGGATGTGATGGGATGGGATTCCTGGGATGGGAATGGGTGGGGTGGGATGGGATGGGATGGGATGGGATGGGATGGGATGGGATCCCTGGGATGGGATACCTGGGATGGGATGGGATGGGATTGGATGGGATGGGATGGGAATGGATCCCTGGGATGGGATGGGATGCGATGGGATGGGATGGGATGGGATCCCTGGGATGGGATGGGATTCCTGGGATGGTATCCCTGGGATGGGTTAGGATGGGATTAGATGGAATGGTATGGGATCCCTGGGATGGGATGGGATCCCTGGGATGGGATGTGTTCACTGGGATGGGTTGGGATCCCTGGAATGGGATGGGATGGGATTCCTGGGATGGGATGGGATGGGATCCCTGGGATATTATGGTATTCCTGCGTTGGGATCGAATCCCTGGGATGGCATCCGTGAGATGGGATGAGATCTCTAACATGGGATCCCTGGGATGGGATGTGATCCCTGGGATGAGAAGGGATGGGATGGAATGGGATGGGATCCCTGGGATGGGATGGGTTGGGATGGGTTGGGATGGGATAGGATCGCTGGGATTGGATCCCGGGGATGAGATGGGAACCCTGTGATGGGATCCCTGGGATGGGATGGGATGGGATGGGATGGGATGGGATGGGATGGGATGGGATGGGATGGGATGGCATGGGATGGGATCCCTGGAATGGGATCGGATGGGATGGGATGGGATCCCTGGGATGGAATCCCTGGGATAGGATGGGATCCCTGGGTTGGGATCGAATCCCTGGGATGTTATCCCTGGGATGGGATTGGATCCCTGGGATGGGATGGGATGGGATGGGATGGGATGGGATGGGATGGGATGGGATGGGATGGGATGGGATGGGATGGGATGGAATGGGATGGGATGGGATGTGATGGCATGGGATGGGATCCCGGGAATGGGATGGGATCCCTGGAATGGGATGGGATGGGATTCCTGGGATGGGAATGGATGGGATGGGATGGGATTGGATGGGATGGGATCCCTGTGATGGGATGGGATCCCTGTGATGGGATGGGATGGGATCCCTGTGATGGGATTTGTTGGGATGGGATCCCTGGGATGGGATGGAATCTCTGGGATGAGATCGCTGGGATGGGATGGGATGGGATCCCTGCGCTGGGATGGGATCGGATGGTATCCCTGGGATGGGATACATGGGATGGGATCGGATGAGATTGCATGGGATGGGATTGGATGGGATGGGATGGGCTAGAATGGGTTGGGATGGGATGGGATCAATGGGATGGGAGCGGAGGGGATGGGATGGGTTGGGATCCCTGGGATGGGATCCCTTGGATGGGATGTGATCCCTGGTATGGGATCCCTGGGATGGGATGGGATGGGATGGGATCGATGGGATGGGATGGGTTGGGATGGGTTGGGATGGGATAGGATCGCTGGGATTGGATCCCTGGGATGAGATGGGAACCCTGTGATGGGATCCCTGGGATGGGCTGGGATGGGATTGGATGGGATGGGATGGGATGGAATGGGATGGGATGGAATGGGATGGGATGGGATGGGATGGGATGGGATGGGATGGAATGGGATGGGATGGGATTGGATTGGATGGCATGGGTTGGGATGGGATTCGATGGGATGGGATGGGATGGGATGGGATGGGATGGGATGGGATGGGATGGGATGGGATGGGATGGGATGGGATGGAATGGGATGGGATGGCATGGGATGGGATCCCTGGAATGGGATGGGATCCCTGGAATGGGATGGGATGGGATTCCTGGGATGGGAATGGATGGGATGGGATGGGATGGGATTGGATGGGATGGGATCCCTGTGATGGGATGGGATCCCTGTGATGGGATGGGATGGGATCCCTGTGATGGGATTTGTTGGTATGGGATCCCTGGGATGGGATGGAATACCTGGGATGGGATCCCTGCGCTGGGATGGGATCGGATGGTATCCCTGGGATGGGATACATGGGATGGGATCGGATGTGATTGCATGGGATGGGATTGGATGGGATGGGATGGGCTCGAATGGGTTGGGATGGGATGGGATCAATGGGATGGGAGCGGAGGGGATGGGATGGGATGGGATGGGTTGGGATCCCTGCGATGGGATCCCTTGGATGGGATGTGATCCCTGTGATGGGATCCCTGGGATGGGATGGGATGGGATGGGATGGGATGGGATGGGATGGGATGGAATGGAATGGAATGGGATGGGATGGAATGGAATGGGATGGGATGGGATTGGATGGGATGGCATGGGTTGGGATGGGATTCGATGGGATGGGATGGGATGGGATCCCTGGGATGGGATTGGATGGGATGGGATGGGATCCCTGGGATGGAATCCCTGGGATAGGATGGGATCCCTGGGTTGGGATCGAATCCCTGGGATGGCATCCCTGGGATGGGATGGAATCTCAGGGATGGGATCCCTGGGATGGGATGGGTTGGAATGGGATGGGATCCCTGGGATGGGATGGGATCCCTGGGATGGGATGGGATCCCTGGGTTGGGATGGGTTCCATGGGATGGGATCCCTGGGATGGGATGGGATGGGATGGGATGGGATGGGATGGGATAGGATCTCTGGGATAGGATCCCTGGGATGAGATGGGATCCCTGGGATGGGATCCCTGGGATGGGATGGGATCCCTGGGATGTTATCGGATCCGTGGGATGTGATGGGATGGGATTCCTGGGATGGGAATGGGTGGGATGGGATGGGATGGGATCCCTGGAATGGGATGGGATCCCTGTGATGGGATGAGATGGTATCCCAGCGATGGGATTGGTTGGGATGGGATCCCTGGGATGGGATGGAATACCTGGCATGAGATAGCAGGGATGATATGGGATGGGATGGGATGGGATGGGATGGGATGGGATGGGATGGGATGGGATCCCTGGGATGGGATACCTGGGGTGGGATGGGATGGGATTGGATGGGATGGGATGGAATCCCTGGGATGGGATGGGATGCGATGGGATGGGATGGGATCCCTGGGATGGGATCCCTGGGATGGGATGGGATGGGATCCCTGGGATGGGATGGGATCCCTGGGATGGGATGTGTTCACTGGGATGGGATGGGATCCCTGGAATGGGATGGGATGGGATTCCTGGGATGGGATGGGATCCCTGGCATAGTATGGGATTCCTGCGTTGGGATCGAATCCCTGGGATGGCATCCGTGAGATGGGATGAGATCTCTAACATGGGATCCCTGGGATGGGATGTGATCCCTGGGATGAGATGGGATGGGATGAAATGGGATGGGATCCCTGGGATGGGATCCCTGGGGTGTTATCCCTGGGATGGGATGGGATCCCTGGGATGGGATGGGATCCCTGGGATGGGATGGGATGGGAAGGGATGGGATCCATGGGAAGGGATGGGTTGGGATGGGTTGGGAACCGTTGGATGGGATCTTATGGGATCCCTGGGATGAGATGGGATGGGATTGGATCCCTGGGATGGGATGAGATGTGATGCTAGGGATGGGATCCCTGGAATGTGATCCCTCGTATGGGATGGGATCCGTGGGATGGGATCCCTGGGATGGTATCCCTGGGATGGGATGGGATGGGATGGGATGGGATGGGATGGGATGGGATGGATGGGATGGGATGGGATGGGATGGGATGGGATGGGAAGGGATGGGATGCGATCCCTGGGATGGTATGGGATGGGATGGGATGGGATGGGATCACTGGGATGGGATGGGATCCATGGGATGGGATGGGTTGGGATGGGATTGGATCCCTGGGATGGGATGGAATGTGATGGGGTGGGATGGGATGGGTTGGGATGGGATGGGATCCCTGGGTTGGGATGGGTTCCATGCGATGGGATCCCTGGGATGGGATGGGATGGGATCCCTGGAATGGGATGGGATGGGATGGGATGGGATGGGATGGGATGGGATGGGATGGGATCCATGGGATGGGATGGGTTGGGATGGGATTGGATCCCTGGGATAGGATGGAATGTGATGGGGTGGGATGGGATGGGATGGGTTGGGATGGGATGGGATCCCTGGGATGGGATGGGATGGGATGGGATCCCTGGGATGGGAACAGATGAAATGGGATCCCTGGGATGGGATGGAATCCCTGGGATGGGATGGGATGGGATGGGATGGGATGGGATGGGATGGGATGGGATGGGATGGGATGGAATGGAATGGGATGGGATGGGATGGGATTGGATTGGATGGCATGGGTTGGGATGGGATTGGATGGGATGGGATGGGATCCCTGGGATGGGATCGGATGGGATGGGATGGGATCCCTGGGATGGAATCCCTGGGATAGGATGGGATCCCTGGGTTGTTATCGAATCCCTGGGATGTTATCCCTGGGATGGGATTGGATCCCTGGGATGGGATGGGATGGGATGGGATGGGTTGGGATGGGATGGGATCAATGGGATGGGAGCGGAGGGGATGGGATGGGATGGGATGGGTTGCGATCCCTGGGATGGGATCCCTTGGATGGGATGTGATCCCTGGGATGGGATCCCTGGGATGGGATGGGATGGGATGGGATGGGATGGGATAGGATCGATGGGATGGGATGGGATGGGTTGGGATGGGTTGGGATGGGATAGGATGGCTGGGATTGGATCCCTGGGATGAGATGGGAACCCTGTGATGGGATCCCTGGGATGGGATGGGATGGGATGGGATGGGATGGGATGGGATGGGGTGGGATGGCATGGGATGGGATGGAATGGAATGGGATGGGATGGGATTGGATTGGATGGCATGGGTTGGGATGGGATTCGATGGGATGGGATGGGATCCCTGGGATGGGATCGGATGGGATGGGATGGGATCCCTGGGATGGAATCCCTGGGATAGGATGGGATCCCTGGGTTGGGATCGAATCCCTGGGATGTTATCCCTGGGATGGGATTGGATCCCTGGGATGGGATGGGATGGGATGGGATGGGATGGGATGGGATGGGATGGGATGGGATGGGATGGAATGGGATGGGATGGGATGGGATGGGATGGGTTGGAATGGGATGGGATCCCTGGGTTGGGATGGGTTCCATGGGATGGGATCCCTGGGATGGGATGGGATGGGATAGGATCTCTGGGATTGGATCCCTGGGATGAGATGGGAACCCTGTGATGGGATCCCTGCGATGCGATGGGATGGTATGGGATGGGATCACTGGGATGGGATCGGATGGGATGCCTGGGATGGGATGGGATGGGATGGGATCCGTGGGATGGGATGTGATCCCTGGGATGGGATGGGATGGGATGGGATGGGATGGGATGGGATGGGATGGGATGGAATGGAATGGGATGGGATGGGATGGGATTGGATTGGATGGCATGGGTTGGGATGGGATTGGATGGGATGGGATGGGATCCCTGGGATGGGATCGGATGGGATGGGATGGGATCCCTGGGATGGAATCCCTGGGATAGGATGGGATCCCTGGGTTGTTATCGAATCCCTGGGATGTTATCCCTGGGATGG
The DNA here is from genome assembly GCF_052056855.1 of Sturnus vulgaris. Classification (NCBI taxonomy): domain Eukaryota; kingdom Metazoa; phylum Chordata; class Aves; order Passeriformes; family Sturnidae; genus Sturnus; species Sturnus vulgaris. The sequence continues at coordinate 13,312,095 of NC_142282.1, forward strand.
GATTGGATCCCTGGGATGGGATGGGATGGGATGGGTTGGGATGGGATGGGATCAATGGGATGGGAGCGGAGGGGATGGGATGGGATGGGATGGGTTGCGATCCCTGGGATGGGATCCCTTGGATGGGATGTGATCCCTGGGATGGGATCCCTGGGATGGGATGGGATGGGATGGGATGGGATAGGATCGATGGGATGGGATGGGATGGGTTGGGATGGGTTGGGATGGGATAGGATGGCTGGGATTGGATCCCTGGGATGAGATGGGAACCCTGTGATGGGATCCCTGGGATGGGATGGGATGGGATGGGATGGGATGGGATGGGATGGGGTGGGATGGCATGGGATGGGATGGAATGGAATGGGATGGGATGGGATTGGATTGGATGGCATGGGTTGGGATGGGATTCGATGGGATGGGATGGGATCCCTGGGATGGGATCGGATGGGATGGGATGGGATCCCTGGGATGGAATCCCTGGGATAGGATGGGATCCCTGGGTTGGGATCGAATCCCTGGGATGTTATCCCTGGGATGGGATTGGATCCCTGGGATGGGATGGGATGGGATGGGATGGGATGGGATGGGATGGGATGGGATGGGATGGGATGGGATGGGATGGGATGGGATGGAATGGGATGGGATGGGATGGGATGGGATGGGTTGGAATGGGATGGGATCCCTGGGTTGGGATGGGTTCCATGGGATGGGATCCCTGGGATGGGATGGGATGGGATAGGATCTCTGGGATTGGATCCCTGGGATGAGATGGGAACCCTGTGATGGGATCCCTGCGATGCGATGGGATGGTATGGGATGGGATCACTGGGATGGGATCGGATGGGATGCCTGGGATGGGATGGGATGGGATGGGATGGGATCCGTGGGATGGGATGTGATCCCTGGGATGGGATGGGGTGAGATGGGATGGGATGGGATGGGATGGGATCGATGGGATGGAATGGGATGGGTTGGGATGGGATAGGATCGCTGGGATTGGATCCCTGGGATGAGATGGGATCCCTGGGATGGGATCCCTGGGATGGGATGGGATGGGATCCCTGGGATGTTATGGGATCCGTGGGATGTGATGGGATGGGATTCCTGGGATGGGAATGGGTGGGATGGGATGGGATGGGATCCCTGGAATGGGATGGGATGAGATTCCTGGGATGGGATGGGTTGGGATCCCAGGGATAGTATGGGATTCCTGCGTTGGGATCGAATCCCTGGGATGGCATCCCTGGGATGGGATGGAATCTCAGGGATGGGATCCCTGGGATGGGATGGGTTGGAATGGGATGGGATCCCTGGGATGGGATGGGATCCCTGGGATGGGATGGGATCCCTGGGTTGGGATGGGTTCCATGGGATGGGATCCCTGGGATGGGATGGGATGGGATGGGATGGGATGGGATGGGATGGGATGGGATGGGATAGGATCTCTGGGATAGGATCCCTGGGATGAGATGGGATCCCTGGGATGGGATCCCTGGGATGGGATGGGATCCCTGGGATGTTATCGGATCCGTGGGATGTGATGGGATGGGATTCCTGGGATGGGAATGGGTGGGATGGGATGGGATGGGATCCCTGGAATGGGATGGGATCCCTGTGATGGGATGAGATGGTATCCCAGCGATGGGATTGGTTGGGATGGGATCCCTGGGATGGGATGGAATACCTGGCATGAGATAGCAGGGATGATATGGGATGGGATGGGATGGGATGGGATGGGATGGGATGGGATGGGATGGGATCCCTGGGATGGGATACCTGGGGTGGGATGGGATGGGATTGGATGGGATGGGATGGAATCCCTGGGATGGGATGGGATGCGATGGGATGGGATGGGATCCCTGGGATGGGATCCCTGGGATGGGATGGGATGGGATCCCTGGGATGGGATGGGATCCCTGGGATGGGATGTGTTCACTGGGATGGGATGGGATCCCTGGAATGGGATGGGATGGGATTCCTGGGATGGGATGGGATCCCTGGCATAGTATGGGATTCCTGCGTTGGGATCGAATCCCTGGGATGGCATCCGTGAGATGGGATGAGATCTCTAACATGGGATCCCTGGGATGGGATGTGATCCCTGGGATGAGATGGGATGGGATGAAATGGGATGGGATCCCTGGGATGGGATCCCTGGGGTGTTATCCCTGGGATGGGATGGGATCCCTGGGATGGGATGGGATCCCTGGGATGGGATGGGATGGGAAGGGATGGGATCCATGGGAAGGGATGGGTTGGGATGGGTTGGGAACCGTTGGATGGGATCTTATGGGATCCCTGGGATGAGATGGGATGGGATTGGATCCCTGGGATGGGATGAGATGTGATGCTAGGGATGGGATCCCTGGAATGTGATCCCTCGTATGGGATGGGATCCGTGGGATGGGATCCCTGGGATGGTATCCCTGGGATGGGATGGGATGGGATGGGATGGGATGGGATGGGATGGATGGGATGGGATGGGATGGGATGGGATGGGATGGGAAGGGATGGGATGCGATCCCTGGGATGGTATGGGATGGGATGGGATGGGATCACTGGGATGGGATGGGATCCATGGGATGGGATGGGTTGGGATGGGATTGGATCCCTGGGATGGGATGGAATGTGATGGGGTGGGATGGGATGGGTTGGGATGGGATGGGATCCCTGGGTTGGGATGGGTTCCATGCGATGGGATCCCTGGGATGGGATGGGATGGGATCCCTGGAATGGGATGGGATGGGATGGGATGGGATGGGATGGGATGGGATCCATGGGATGGGATGGGTTGGGATGGGATTGGATCCCTGGGATAGGATGGAATGTGATGGGGTGGGATGGGATGGGATGGGTTGGGATGGGATGGGATCCCTGGGATGGGATGGGATGGGATGGGATGGGATGGGATGGGATGGGATGGAATGGAATGGGATGGGATGGGATGGGATTGGATTGGATGGCATGGGTTGGGATGGGATTGGATGGGATGGGATGGGATCCCTGGGATGGGATCGGATGGGATGGGATGGGATCCCTGGGATGGAATCCCTGGGATAGGATGGGATCCCTGGGTTGTTATCGAATCCCTGGGATGTTATCCCTGGGATGGGATTGGATCCCTGGGATGGGATGGGATGGGATGGGTTGGGATGGGATGGGATCAATGGGATGGGAGCGGAGGGGATGGGATGGGATGGGATGGGTTGCGATCCCTGGGATGGGATCCCTTGGATGGGATGTGATCCCTGGGATGGGATCCCTGGGATGGGATGGGATGGGATGGGATGGGATGGGATAGGATCGATGGGATGGGATGGGATGGGTTGGGATGGGTTGGGATGGGATAGGATGGCTGGGATTGGATCCCTGGGATGAGATGGGAACCCTGTGATGGGATCCCTGGGATGGGATGGGATGGGATGGGATGGGATGGGGTGGGATGGCATGGGATGGGATGGAATGGAATGGGATGGGATGGGATTGGATTGGATGGCATGGGTTGGGATGGGATTCGATGGGATGGGATGGGATCCCTGGGATGGGATCGGATGGGATGGGATGGGATCCCTGGGATGGAATCCCTGGGATAGGATGGGATCCCTGGGTTGGGATCGAATCCCTGGGATGTTATCCCTGGGATGGGATTGGATCCCTGGGATGGGATGGGATGGGATGGGATGGGATGGGATGGGATGGGATGGGATGGGATGGGATGGGATGGGATGGGATGGGATGGAATGGGATGGGATGGGATGGGATGGGATGGGATGGGTTGGAATGGGATGGGATCCCTGGGTTGGGATGGGTTCCATGGGATGGGATCCCTGGGATGGGATGGGATGGGATAGGATCTCTGGGATTGGATCCCTGGGATGAGATGGGAACCCTGTGATGGGATCCCTGCGATGCGATGGGATGGTATGGGATGGGATCACTGGGATGGGATCGGATGGGATGCCTGGGATGGGATGGGATGGGATGGGATCCGTGGGATGGGATGTGATCCCTGGGATGGGATGGGATGGGATGGGATGGGATGGGATGGGATGGGATGGAATGGAATGGGATGGGATGGGATGGGATTGGATTGGATGGCATGGGTTGGGATGGGATTGGATGGGATGGGATGGGATCCCTGGGATGGGATCGGATGGGATGGGATGGGATCCCTGGGATGGAATCCCTGGGATAGGATGGGATCCCTGGGTTGTTATCGAATCCCTGGGATGTTATCCCTGGGATGGGATTGGATCCCTGGGATGGGATGGGATGGGATGGGTTGGGATGGGATGGGATCAATGGGATGGGAGCGGAGGGGATGGGATGGGATGGGATGGGTTGCGATCCCTGGGATGGGATCCCTTGGATGGGATGTGATCCCTGGGATGGGATCCCTGGGATGGGATGGGATGGGATGGGATGGGATAGGATCGATGGGATGGGATGGGATGGGTTGGGATGGGTTGGGATGGGATAGGATGGCTGGGATTGGATCCCTGGGATGAGATGGGAACCCTGTGATGGGATCCCTGGGATGGGATGGGATGGGATGGGATGGGATGGGGTGGGATGGCATGGGATGGGATGGAATGGAATGGGATGGGATGGGATTGGATTGGATGGCATGGGTTGGGATGGGATTCGATGGGATGGGATGGGATCCCTGGGATGGGATCGGATGGGATGGGATGGGATCCCTGGGATGGAATCCCTGGGATAGGATGGGATCCCTGGGTTGGGATCGAATCCCTGGGATGTTATCCCTGGGATGGGATTGGATCCCTGGGATGGGATGGGATGGGATGGGATGGGATGGGATGGGATGGGATGGGATGGGATGGGATGGGATGGGATGGGATGGGATGGAATGGGATGGGATGGGATGGGATGGGATGGGTTGGAATGGGATGGGATCCCTGGGTTGGGATGGGTTCCATGGGATGGGATCCCTGGGATGGGATGGGATGGGATAGGATCTCTGGGATTGGATCCCTGGGATGAGATGGGAACCCTGTGATGGGATCCCTGCGATGCGATGGGATGGTATGGGATGGGATCACTGGGATGGGATCGGATGGGATGCCTGGGATGGGATGGGATGGGATGGGATGGGATCCGTGGGATGGGATGTGATCCCTGGGATGGGATGGGGTGAGATGGGATGGGATGGGATGGGATGGGATGGGATCGATGGGATGGAATGGGATGGGTTGGGATGGGATAGGATCGCTGGGATTGGATCCCTGGGATGAGATGGGATCCCTGGGATGGGATCCCTGGGATGGGATGGGATGGGATCCCTGGGATGTTATGGGATCCGTGGGATGTGATGGGATGGGATTCCTGGGATGGGAATGGGTGGGATGGGATGGGATGGGATCCCTGGAATGGGATGGGATTCCTGTGATGGGATGGGATGGTATCCCAGCGATGGGATTGGTTGGGATGGGATCCCTGGGATGGGATGGAATACCTGGCATGAGATAGCAGGGATGACATGGGATGGGATGGGATGGGATGGGATGGGATGGGATGGGATGGGATGGGATGGGATGGGATCCCAGCGATGGGATACCTGGGATGGGATCTGATGGGATTGGATGGGATGGGATCACTGGGATGGGATGGGATGGGATGGGATGGGATCACTGGGATGGGATGGGATACCTGGGATGGGATGGGATGAGATTCCTGGGATGGGATGGGTTGGGATCCCAGGGATAGTATGGGATTCCTGCGTTGGGATCGAATCCCTGGGATGGCATCCGTGAGATGGGATGAGATCTCTAACATGGGATCCCTGGGATGGGATGTGATTGCTGGGATGAAATGGGATGGGATGGAATGGGATGGGATCCCTGGGATGGGATCCCTGGGATGTTATCCCTGGGATGGGATGGGATCCCTGGGATGGGATGGGATGGGATGGGAAGGGATGGGATCCATGGGAAGGGATGGGTTGGGATGGTTTGGGAACCGTTGGATGGGATCTTATGGGATCCCTGGGATGAGATGGGATGGGATTGGATCCCTGGGATGGGAACAGATGAAGTGGGATCCCTGGGATGGGATGGAATCCCTGGGATGGGATAGCTGGGATGGGATGGGATGGGATCCCTGGGATGGTATCCCTGGGATGGGATGGGATGGGATGGGATGGGATGGGATGGGATGGGATGGGATGGGATGGGATGGGAAGGGATGGGATGGGATGGGAAGGGATGGGATGCGATCCCTGGGATGGTATGGGATGGGATGGGATCACTGGGATGGGATGGGATTGGATCCCTGGGATGGGATGGAATGTGATGGGGTGGGATGGGATGGGATGGGTTGGGAAGGGATGGGATCCCTTGGATGGGATGGGATGGGATCCCTGGGATGGGAACAGATGAAGTGGGATCCCTGGGATGGGATGGAATCCCTGGGATGGGATAGCCGGGATGGGATGGGATGGGATCCCTGGGATGGGATGGGATCCCTGGGATGGGTTGGGATCCCTGGGATGGGATACCTGGAATGTGATCCCTCGTATGGGATGGGATCACTGGGATGGGATGGAATCCCTGGGATGGGATCCCTGGGATGGGATGGGATGGGATGGGATCCCTGGGATTTTATGGGATCCGTGGGATGTGATGGGATGGGATTCCTGGGATGGGAATGGGTGGGATGGGATGGGATCACTGGGATGGGATGGAATCCCTGGGACGAGATCGCTGGGATGGGATGTGATGGGATGGGATGGGTTGGGATGGGATGGTATGGGATGGGATCACTGGGATGGGATTGGATGGGATGGGTTGGGATGGGATGGTATCCCTGGGATGGTGTCCCTGGGATGGGATGGGATGGGATGGGATGGGATGGGATGGGATGGGATGGGATGGCATGGGATGGGGTGGGATGGGATGGGATTGGATGGGATGGGGTGCGATGGGATGGGATTGGTTACACTGGGTTGGGATGGGATGGGATCGATGGGATGGGATGGGATGGAATGGGATCCCTGGGATGGTACGGAATGGGATCCCTGGGATGGGATGGGATACCTGGGATGGGATCCCTAGGATGGGATGGGATGGGATGCGATGGGATAGGATGGGATGGGATGCGATGGGATAGGATGGGATGGGATGGGGTAGGATGTGATGGGATCCCTGGGATGGGATGGGATCCCTGGGATGGGATCTCTGGGATCGGATGGTATCCATGGGATGGGATGTGTTGGGATGGGATGGAATCCCTGCGATGGGGACCAGGGGATGGGATGGGATCCCTGGTATGGGATCCCTGGGATGGGATGGGATGGGATGGGATCCCTGGGATGGGATGGGATCCCTGGGATGGGATCCCTGGAATGTGATCCCTGAGATGGGATGCGATCCCTGGGATGGGATGGGATTGGATGCGATGGCATGGGTTGGGATGGGTTGGGAACACTGGGATGGGATGTTATGGGATCCCTGGGATGAGATGGGATGGGATTGGATCCCTGGGATGGGATGAGATGGGATCCCAGGGATGGGATCCCTGGATTGTGATAGCTCGTATGGGATGGGATCCCTGGGATGGGATGGGATCGCTGGGATGGGATCCCTGGGATGGGATGGGATTGGATGGGTTGGGATACCTGGGATGGGCTGGGATGGCATGGGATGGGATGGGATGGTATCCTTGGATGGGATGGAATGGGATCCCTGAGATGGGATGCGATCCCTGGGATGGGATCCCTGGGCTGGGATGGGATCCCTGGAATGGGATGGGATCCCTGGAATGGGATGGGATGGGATTCCTGGGATGGGAATGGATGGGTTGTGATGGGATTGGATGGGATGGGATCACTGTGATAGGATGGCATCCCTGGGTTGGGATCGAATCCCTGGGATGGCATCCCTGGGATGGGATGGAATCTCTGGGATGGGATCCCTGGGGTGGGATGGGTTGGAATGGGATGGGATCCCTGGGATCGGACGGGATCCCTGGGATGGGATGGGATGGGATCCCTGGGTTGGGATGGGTTCCATGGGATGGGATCCCCAGGATGGGATGGGATGGGATGGGATGGGATGGGATGGGATGGGATGGGATGGGATGGGATCCCTGGGATGGGATACCTGGGATGGGATGGGATGGGATTGGATGGGATGGGATGGGAATGGATCCCTGGGATGGGATGGGATGCGATGGGATGGGATGGGATGGGATCCCTGGGATGGGATGGGATTCCTGGGATGGTATCCCTGGGATGGGTTAGGATGGGATTGGATGGAATGGTATGGGATCCCTGGGATGGGATGGGATCCCTGGGATGGGATGTGTTCACTGGGATGGGTTGGGATCCCTGGAATGGGATGGGATGGGATTCCTGGGATGGGATGGGATGGGATCCCTGGGATATTATGGTATTCCTGCGTTGGGATCGAATCCCTGGGATGGCATCCGTGAGATGGGATGAGATCTCTAACATGGGATCCCTGGGATGGGATGTGATCCCTGGGATGAGAAGGGATGGGATGGAATGGGATGGGATCACTGGGATGGGATGGGTTGGGATGGGTTGGGATGGGATAGGATCGCTGGGATTGGATCCCGGGGATGAGATGGGAACCCTGTGATGGGATCCCTGGGATGGGATGGGATGGGATGGGATGGGATGGGATGGGATGGAATGGAATGGGATGGGATGGAATGGAATGGAATGGGATGGGATGGGATGGCATGGGATGGGATCCCTGGAATGGGATGGGATCCCTGGAATGGGATGGGATTGGATCCCTGGGATGGGATGGGATGGGATGGGATGGGATGGAATGGGATGGGATGGGATGGCATGGGATGGGATCCCTGGAATGGGATGGGATCCCTGGAATGGGATGGGATGGGATTCCTGGGATGGGAATGGATGGGATGGGATGGGATTGGATGGGATGGGATCCCTGGGATGGGATGGGATCCCTGGGATGGGATGGGATGGGATCCCTGGGATGGGATTTGTTGGGATGGGATCCCTGGGATGGGATGGAATACCTGGGATGAGATCGCTGGGATGGGATGGGATGGGATCCCTGCGCTGGGATGGGATCGGATGGTATCCCTGGGATGGGATACATGGGATGGGATCGGATGTGATTGCATGGGATGGGATTGGATGGGATGGGATGGGCTAGAATGGGTTGGGATGGGATGGGATCAATGGGATGGGAGCGGAGGGGATGGGATGGGATGGGTTGGGATCCCTGGGATGGGATCCCTTGGATGGGATGTGATCCCTGGTATGGGATCCCTGGGATGGGATGGGATGGGATGGGATGGGATAGGATGGGATGGGATGGAATAGGATGGGATGGAATGGAATGGGATGGGATGGGATTGGATGGGATGGCATGGGTTGGGATGGGATTCGATGGGATGGGATGGGATCCCTGGGATGGGATCGGATGGGATGGGATGGGATCCCTGGGATGGAATCCCTGGGATAGGATGGGATCCCTGGGTTGGGATCGAATCCCTGGGATGGCATCCCTGGGATGGGATGGAATCTCTGGGATGGGATCCCTGGGATGGGATGGGATGGGTTGGAATGGGATGGGATCCCTGGGATGGGATGGGATCCCTGGGATGGGATGGCATGGGATCCCTGGGTTGGGATGGGTTCCATGGGATGGGATCCCTGGGATGGGATGGGATGGGATAGGATCTCTGGGATTGGATCCCTGGGATGAGTTGGGATCCCTGGGATGGGATGGGATCCCTGTGATGGGATGGGATGGGATCCCTGGGATGGGATTTGTTGGGATGGGATCCCTGGGATGGGATCGGATGGGATGGGATGGGATCCCTGGGATGGAATCCCTGGGATAGGATGGCATCCCTGGGTTGGGATCGAATCCCTGGGATGGCATCCCTGGGATGGGATGGAATCTCTGGGATGGGATCCCTGGGATGGGATGGGTTGGAATGGGATGGGATCCCTGAGATGGGATGGGATCCCTGGGATGGGATGGGATGGGATCCCTGGGTTGGGATGGGTTCCATGGGATGGGATCCCTGGGATGGGATGGGATGGGATGGGATGGGATGGGATGGGATGGGATGGGATGGGATGGGATGGGATAGGATCTCTGGGATAGGATCCCTGGGATGAGATGGGATCCCTGGGATGGGATCCCTGGGATGGGATGGGATGGGATCCCTGGGATGTTATGGGATCCGTGGGATGTGATGGGATGGGATTCCTGGGATGGGAATGGGTGGGATGGGATGGGATGGGATCCCTGGAATGGGATGGGATCCCTGTGATGGGATGAGATGGTATCCCAGCGATGGGATTGGTTGCGATGGGATCCCTGGGATGGGATGGAATACCTGGCATGAGATAGCAGGGATGATATGGGATGGGATGGGATGGGATGGGATGGGATGGGATGGGATGGGATGGGATGGGATGGGATGGGATTGGATGGGATGGGATCACTGGGATGGGATACCTGGGGTGGGATGGGATGGGATTGGATGGGATGGGATGGGATCCCTGGGATGGGATGGGATGCGATGGGATGGGATGGGATCCCTGGGATGGGATGCCGGGGATGGAATGGAATGGGATGGGATCCCTGTGATGGTATCCCTGGGATGGGAAGGGATGGGATGGGATGGGAAGGGATGGGATGCGATCCCTGGGATGGGAAGGGATGGGATGGGATGGGATCACTGGGATGGGATGGGATCCATGGGATGGGATGGGTTGGGATGGGATTGGATCCCTGGGATGGGATGGAATGTGATGGGGTGGGATGGGATGGGATGGGTTGGGATGGGATGGGATCCCTGGGATGGGAACAGATGAAGTGGGATCCCTGGGATGGGATGGAATCCCTGGGATGGGATAGCTGGGATGGGATGGGATCCCTGGGATGGGATGGGATCCCTGGGATGGGTTGGGATCCCTGGGATGGGATGGCCTCCCTGGGATGGGATCCATGGGATGGGTTACTTGGGATGGGATAGGATCCCTGGGATGGGAGAGGATGGGATGGGATATGTTGGGATGGGATGGGATCCCTGGGATGGGATGGGATCCCTGGGATGGGATACCTGGAATGTGATCCCTCGTATGGGATGGGATCACTGGGATGGGATGGAATCCCTGGGATGGGATCCCTGGGATGGAATGGGATGGGATGGGATCCCTGGGATGTTATGGGATGCGTGGGATGTGATGGGATGGGATTCCTGGGATGGGAATGGGTGGGATGGGATGGGATCACTGGGATGGGATGGAATCCCTGGGACGAGATCGCTGGGATGGGATGTGATGGGATGGGATGGGTTGGGATGGGATGGGATGGGATGGGATTGGATGGGATGGGTTGGGATGGGATGGTATCCCTGGGATGGTGTCCCTGGGATGGGATGGGATGGGATGGGATGGGATGGGATGGGATGGGATGGGATGGGATGGCATGGGATGGGGTGGGATGGGATGGGATTGGATGGGATGGGGTGCGATGGGATGGGATTGGCTACACTGGGTTGGGATGGGATGGGATCGATGGGATGGGATGGGATGGAATGGGATCCCTGGGATGGTACGGAATGGGATCCCTGGGATGGGATGGGATACCTGCTATGGGATCCCTAGGATGGGATGGGATGGGATGCGATGGGATAGGATGGGATGGGATGCGATGGGATAGGATGGGATGGGATGGGGTAGGATGTGATGGGATCCCTGGGATGGGATGGGATCCCTGGGATGGGATCTCTGGGATCGGATGGTATCCATGGGATGGGATGGGTTGGGATGGGATGGAATCCCTGCGATGGGGACCAGGGGATGGGATGGGATCCCTGGTATGGGATCCCTGGGATGGGATGGGATGGGATCCCTGGGATGGGATGGGATCCCTGGGATGGGATCCCTGGAATGTGATCCCTGATATGGGATGCGATCCCTGGGATGGGATGGGATTGGATGGGATGGCATGGGTTGGGATGGGTTGGGAACACTGGGATGGGATGTTATGGGATCCCTGGGATGAGATGGGATGGGATTGGATCCCTGGGATGGGATGAGATGGGATCCCAGGGATGGGATCCCTGGATTGTGATAGCTCGTATGGGATGGGATCCCTGGGATGGGATGGGATCGCTGGGATGGGATCCCTGGGATGGGATGGGATTGGATGGGTTGGGATACCTGGGATGGGCTGGGATGGCATGGGATGGGATGGGATGGTATCCTTGGATGGGATGGAATGGGATCCCTGAGATGGGATGCGATCCCTGGGATGGGATCCCTGGGCTGGGATGGGATCCCTGGAATGGGATGGGATCCCTGGAATGGGATGGGATGGGATTCCTGGGATGGGAATGGATGGGATGTGATGGGATTGGATGGGATGGGATCACTGTGATAGGATGGGATCCCTGGGTTGGGATCGAATCCCTGGGATGACATCCCTGGGATGGGATGGAATCTCTGGGATGGGATCCCTGGGGTGGGATGGGTTGGAATGGGATGGGATCCCTGGGATCGGACGGGATCCCTGGGATGGGATGGGATGGGATCCCTGGGTTGGGATGGGTTCCATGGGATGGGATCCCCGGGATGGGATGGGATGGGATGGGATGGGATGGGATGGGATGGGATGGGATAGGATCTCTGGGATTGAATCCCTGGGATGGGATGGGATCCCTGGGATGTTATGGGATCCGCGGGATGTGATGGGATGGGATTCCTGGGATGGGAATGGGTGGGGTGGGATGGGATGGGATGGGATGGGATGGGATCCCTGGGATGGGATGGGATCCCTGTGATGGGAAGGGATGGTATCCCTGCGATGGGATCGGTTGGGATGGGATCCCTGGGATGGGATGGAATACCTGGCATGAGATAGCAGGGATGATATGGGATGGGATGGGATGGGATGGGATCCCTGGGATGGGATGGGATGCGATGGGATGGGATGGGATCCCTGGGATGGGATTCCTGGGATGGTATCCCTGGGATGGGTTAGGATGGGATTGGATGGAATGGGATGGGATGGGATGGGATCCCTGGGATGGGATGGGATGCGATGGGATGGGATGGGATGGGATCCCTGGGATGGGATGGGATTCCTGGGATGGTATCCCTGGGATGGGTTAGGATGGGATTGGATGGAATGGGATGGGATCCCTGGGATGGGATGGGATCCCTGGGATGGGATGTGTTCACTGGGATGGGTTGGGATCCCTGGAATGGGATGGGATGGGATTCCTGGGATGGGATGGGATGGGATCCCTGGGATAGTATGGTATTCCTCCGTTGGGATCGAATCCCTGGGATGGCATCCGTGAGATGGGATGAGATCTCTAACATGGGATCCCTGGGATGGGATGTGATCCCTGGGATGAGAAGGGATGGGATGGAATGGGATGGGATCCCTGGGATGGGATGGGATGGGATCCCTGGGATGTTATCCCTGGGATGGGATTGGATCCCTGGGATGGGATGGGATGGGATGGCATGGGATGGGATGGGATGGGATGGGATGGGATGGGATGGGATGGGATGGAATGGGATGGGATGGGATGGCATGGGATGGGATCCCTGGAATGGGATGGGATCCCTGGAATGGGATGGGATGGGATTCCTGGGATGGGAATGGATGGGATGGGATGGGATTGGATGGGATGGGATCACTGGGATGGGATGGGATCCCTGTGATGGGATGGGATGGGATCCCTGGGATGGGATTTGTTGGGATGGGATCCCTGGGATGGGATGGAATACCTGGGATGAGATCGCTGGGATGGGATGGGATGGGATGGGATCCCTGGGCTGGGATGGGATCGGATGGTATCCCTGGGATGGGATATATGGGATGGGATCCCTGGGATGGGATGGAATACCTGGGATGAGATCGCTGGGATGGGATGGGATGGGATGGGATCCCTGGGCTGGGATGGGATCGGATGGTATCCCTGGGATGGGATACATGGGATGGGATCGGATGTGATTGCATGGGATGGGATTGGATGGGATGGGGTGGGATGGAATGGGATGGGATGGAATGGAATGGGATGGGATGGGATTGGATTGGATGGCATGGGTTGGGATGGGATTCGATGGGATGGGATGGGATCCCTGTGATGGGATCGGATGGGATGGGATGGGATCCCTGGGATGGAATCCCTGGGATAGGATGGGATCCCTGGGTTGGGATCGAATCCCTGGGATGTTATCCCTGGGATGGGATTGGATCCCTGGGATGGGATGGGATGGGATGGGATGGGATGGGATGGAATGGGATGGGATGTGATGGCATGGGATGGGATCCCGGGAATGGGATGGGATCCCTGGAATGGGATGGGATTCCTGGGATGGGAATGGATGGGATGGGATGGGATTGGATGGGATGGGATCCCTGTGATGGGATGGGATGGGATCCCTGTGATGGAATTTGTTGGGATGGGATCCCTGGGATGGGATGGAATCTCTGGGATGAGATCGCTGGGATGGGATGGGATGGGATCCCTGCGCTGGGATGGGATCGGATGGTATCCCTGGGATGGGATACATGGGATGGGATCGGATGAGATTGCATGGGATGGGATTGGATGGGATGGGATGGGCTAGAATGGGTTGGGATGGGATGGGATCAATGGGATGGGAGCGGAGGGGATGGGATGGGATGGGTTGGGATCCCTGGGATGGGATCCCTTGGATGGGATGTGATCCCTGGTATGGGATCCCTGGGATGGGATGGGATGGGATGGGATGGGTTGGGATGGGTTGGGATGGGATAGGATCGCTGGGATTGGATCCCTGGGATGAGATGGGAACCCTGTGATGGGATCCCTGGGATGGGCTGGGATGGGATTGGATGGTATGGGATGGGATGGAATGGGATGGGATGGAATGGAATGGGATGGGATGGGATTGGATGGGATGGCATGGGTTGGGATGGGATTCGATGGGATGGGATGGGATGGGATGGGATGGGATCCCAGCGATGGGATACCTGGGATGGGATCTGATGGGATTGGATGGGATGGGATCACTGGGATGGGATGGGATGGGATGGGATGGGATCACTGGGATGGGATGGGATACCTGGGATGGGATGGGATCCCTGGGATGGGTTGGGATCCCTGGGATGGGATACCTGGAATGTGATCCCTCGTATGGGATGGGATCACTGGGATGGGATGGAATCCCTGGGATGGGATCCCTGGGATGGGATGGGATGGGATGGGATCCCTGGGATTTTATGGGATCCGTGGGATGTGATGGGATGGGATTCCTGGGATGGGAATGGGTGGGATGGGATGGGATCACTGGGATGGGATGGAATCCCTGGGACGAGATCGCTGGGATGGGATGTGATGGGATGGGATGGGTTGGGATGGGATGGTATGGGATGGGATCACTGGGATGGGATTGGATGGGATGGGTTGGGATGGGATGGTATCCCTGGGATGGTGTCCCTGGGATGGGATGGGATGGGATGGGATGGGATGGGATGGGATGGGATGGGATGGGATGGGATGGGATGGCATGGGATGGGGTGGGATGGGATGGGATTGGATGGGATGGGGTGCGATGGGATGGGATTGGTTACACTGGGTTGGGATGGGATGGGATCGATGGGATGGGATGGGATGGAATGGGATGGGATGTGTTCACTGGGATGGGCTGGGATCCCTGGAATGGGATGGGATGGGATTCCTGGGATGGGATGGGATGGGATCCCTGGGATATTATGGTATTCCTGCGTTGGGATCGAATCCCTGGGATGGCATCCGTGAGATGAGATGAGATCTCTAACATGGGATCCCTGGGATGGGATGTGATCCCTGGGATGAGAAGGGATGGGATGGAATGGGATGGGATCACTGGGATGGGATGGGTTGGGATGGGTTGGGATGGGATAGGATCGCTGGGATTGGATCCCGGGGATGAGATGGGAACCCTGTGATGGGATCCCTGGGATGGGATGGGATGGGATGGGATGGGATGGAATGGAATGGGATGGGATGGAATGGAATGGAATGGGATGGGATGGGATGGGATGGCATGGGATGGGATCCCTGGAATGGGATGGGATCCCTGGAATGGGATGGGATTGGATCCCTGGGATGGGATGGGATGGGATGGGATGGGATGGAATGGGATGGGATGGGATGGCATGGGATGGGATCCCTGGAATGGGATGGGATCCCTGGAATGGGATGGGATGGGATTCCTGGGATGGGAATGGATGGGATGGGATGGGATTGGATGGGATGGGATCCCTGGGATGGGATGGGATCCCTGGGATGGGATGGGATGGGATCCCTGGGATGGGATTTGTTGGGATGGGATCCCTGGGATGGGATGGAATACCTGGGATGAGATCGCTGGGATGGGATGGGATGGGATCCCTGCGCTGGGATGGGATCGGATGGTATCCCTGGGATGGGATACATGGGATGGGATCGGATGTGATTGCATGGGATGGGATTGGATGGGATGGGATGGGCTAGAATGGGTTGGGATGGGATGGGATCAATGGGATGGGAGCGGAGGGGATGGGATGGGATGGGTTGGGATCCCTGGGATGGGATCCCTTGGATGGGATGTGATCCCTGGTATGGGATCCCTGGGATGGGATGGGATGGGATGGGATAGATGGGATGGGATGGGATGGGTTGGGATGGGTTGGGATGGGATAGGATCGCTGGGATTGGATCCCTGGGATGAGATGGGAACCCTGTGATGGGATCCCTGGTATGGGATGGGATGGGATAGGATGGGATGGGATGGAATAGGATGGGATGGAATGGAATGGGATGGGATGGGATTGGATGGGATGGCATGGGTTGGGATGGGATTCGATGGGATGGGATGGGATCCCTGGGATGGGATCGGATGGGATGGGATGGGATCCCTGGGATGGAATCCCTGGGATAGGATGGGATCCCTGGGTTGGGATCGAATCCCTGGGATGGCATCCCTGGGATGGGATGGAATCTCTGGGATGGGATCCCTGGGATGGGATGGGATGGGTTGGAATGGGATGGGATCCCTGGGATGGGATGGGATCCCTGGGATGGGATGGCATGGGATCCCTGGGTTGGGATGGGTTCCATGGGATGGGATCCCTGGGATGGGATGGGATGGGATAGGATCTCTGGGATTGGATCCCTGGGATGAGTTGGGATCCCTGGGATGGGATGGGATCCCTGTGATGGGATGGGATGGGATCCCTGGGATGGGATTTGTTGGGATGGGATCCCTGGGATGGGATCGGATGGGATGGGATGGGATCCCTGGGATGGAATCCCTGGGATAGGATGGCATCCCTGGGTTGGGATCGAATCCCTGGGATGGCATCCCTGGGATGGGATGGAATCTCTGGGATGGGATCCCTGGGATGGGATGGGTTGGAATGGGCTGGGATCCCTGAGATGGGATGGGATCCCTGGGATGGGATGGGATGGGATCCCTGGGTTGGGATGGGTTCCATGGGATGGGATCCCTGGGATGGGATGGGATGGGATGGGATGGGATGGGATGGGATGGGATGGGATAGGATCTCTGGGATAGGATCCCTGGGATGAGATGGGATCCCTGGGATGGGATCCCTGGGATGGGATGGGATGGGATCCCTGGGATGTTATGGGATCCGTGGGATGTGATGGGATGGGATTCCTGGGATGGGAATGGGTGGGATGGGATGGGATGGGATCCCTGGAATGGGATGGGATCCCTGTGATGGGATGAGATGGTATCCCAGCGATGGGATTGGTTGCGATGGGATCCCTGGGATGGGATGGAATACCTGGCATGAGATAGCAGGGATGATATGGGATGGGATGGGATGGGATGGGATGGGATGGGATGGGATGGGATGGGATGGGATTGGATGGGATGGGATCACTGGGATGGGATACCTGGGGTGGGATGGGATGGGATTGGATGGGATGGGATGGGATCCCTGGGATGGGATGGGATGCGATGGGATGGGATGGGATCCCTGGGATGGGATGCCGGGGATGGAATGGAATGGGATGGGATCCCTGTGATGGTATCCCTGGGATGGGAAGGGATGGGATGGGATGGGAAGGGATGGGATGCGATCCCTGGGATGGGAAGGGATGGGATGGGATGGGATCACTGGGATGGGATGGGATCCATGGGATGGGATGGGTTGGGATGGGATTGGATCCCTGGGATGGGATGGAATGTGATGGGGTGGGATGGGATGGGATGGGTTGGGATGGGATGGGATCCCTGGGATGGGAACAGATGAAGTGGGATCCCTGGGATGGGATGGAATCCCTGGGATGGGATAGCTGGGATGGGATGGGATCCCTGGGATGGGATGGGATCCCTGGGATGGGTTGGGATCCCTGGGATGGGATGGCCTCCCTGGGATGGGATCCATGGGATGGGTTACTTGGGATGGGATAGGATCCCTGGGATGGGAGAGGATGGGATGGGATATGTTGGGATGGGATGGGATCCCTGGGATGGGATGGGATCCCTGGGATGGGATACCTGGAATGTGATCCCTCGTATGGGATGGGATCACTGGGATGGGATGGAATCCCTGGGATGGGATCCCTGGGATGGAATGGGATGGGATGGGATCCCTGGGATGTTATGGGATGCGTGGGATGTGATGGGATGGGATTCCTGGGATGGGAATGGGTGGGATGGGATGGGATCACTGGGATGGGATGGAATCCCTGGGACGAGATCGCTGGGATGGGATGTGATGGGATGGGATGGGTTGGGATGGGATGGGATGGGATGGGATTGGATGGGATGGGTTAGGATGGGATGGTATCCCTGGGATGGTGTCCCTGGGATGGGATGGGATGGGATGGGATGGGATGGGATGGGATGGGATGGGATGGGATGGGATGGCATGGGATGGGGTGGGATGGGATGGGATTGGATGGGATGGGGTGCGATGGGATGGGATTGGCTACACTGGGTTGGGATGGGATGGGATCGATGGGATGGGATGGGATGGAATGGGATCCCTGGGATGGTACGGAATGGGATCCCTGGGATGGGATGGGATACCTGCTATGGGATCCCTAGGATGGGATGGGATGGGATGCGATGGGATAGGATGGGATGGGATGCGATGGGATAGGATGGGATGGGATGGGGTAGGATGTGATGGGATCCCTGGGATGGGATGGGATCCCTGGGATGGGATCTCTGGGATCGGATGGTATCCATGGGATGGGATGGGTTGGGATGGGATGGAATCCCTGCGATGGGGACCAGGGGATGGGATGGGATCCCTGGTATGGGATCCCTGGGATGGGATGGGATGGGATCCCTGGGATGGGATGGGATCCCTGGGATGGGATCCCTGGAATGTGATCCCTGAGATGGGATGCGATCCCTGGGATGGGATGGGATTGGATGGGATGGCATGGGTTGGGATGGGTTGGGAACACTGGGATGGGATGTTATGGGATCCCTGGGATGAGATGGGATGGGATTGGATCCCTGGGATGGGATGAGATGGGATCCCAGGGATGGGATCCCTGGATTGTGATAGCTCGTATGGGATGGGATCCCTGGGATGGGATGGGATCGCTGGGATGGGATCCCTGGGATGGGATGGGATTGGATGGGTTGGGATACCTGGGATGGGCTGGGATGGCATGGGATGGGATGGGATGGTATCCTTGGATGGGATGGAATGGGATCCCTGAGATGGGATGCGATCCCTGGGATGGGATCCCTGGGCTGGGATGGGATCCCCGGAATGGGATGGGATCCCTGGAATGGGATGGGATGGGATTCCTGGGATGGGAATGGATGGGATGTGATGGGATTGGATGGGATGGGATCACTGTGATAGGATGGGATCCCTGGGTTGGGATCGAATCCCTGGGATGACATCCCTGGGATGGGATGGAATCTCTGGGATGGGATCCCTGGGGTGGGATGGGTTGGAATGGGATGGGATCCCTGGGATCGGACGGGATCCCTGGGATGGGATGGGATGGGATCCCTGGGTTGGGATGGGTTCCATGGGATGGGATCCCCGGGATGGGATGGGATGGGATGGGATGGGATGGGATGGGATGGGATAGGATCTCTGGGATTGAATCCCTGGGATGGGATGGGATCCCTGGGATGTTATGGGATCCGCGGGATGTGATGGGATGGGATTCCTGGGATGGGAATGGGTGGGGTGGGATGGGATGGGATGGGATGGGATGGGATCCCTGGGATGGGATGGGATCCCTGTGATGGGAAGGGATGGTATCCCTGCGATGGGATCGGTTGGGATGGGATCCCTGGGATGGGATGGAATACCTGGCATGAGATAGCAGGGATGATATGGGATGGGATGGGATGGGATGGGATGGGATGGGATGGGATCCCTGGGATGGGATGGGATGCGATGGGATGGGATGGGATCCCTGGGATGGGATTCCTGGGATGGTATCCCTGGGATGGGTTAGGATGGGATTGGATGGAATGGGATGGGATGGGATGGGATCCCTGGGATGGGATGGGATGCGATGGGATGGGATGGGATCCCTGGGATGGGATGGGATTCCTGGGATGGTATCCCTGGGATGGGTTAGGATGGGATTGGATGGAATGGGATGGGATCCCTGGGATGGGATGGGATCCCTGGGATGGGATGTGTTCACTGGGATGGGTTGGGATCCCTGGAATGGGATGGGATGGGATTCCTGGGATGGGATGGGATGGGATCCCTGGGATAGTATGGTATTCCTCCGTTGGGATCGAATCCCTGGGATGGCATCCGTGAGATGGGATGAGATCTCTAACATGGGATCCCTGGGATGGGATGTGATCCCTGGGATGAGAAGGGATGGGATGGAATGGGATGGGATCCCTGGGATGGGATGGGATGGGATCCCTGGGATGTTATCCCTGGGATGGGATTGGATCCCTGGGATGGGATGGGATGGGATGGCATGGGATGGGATGGGATGGGATGGGATGGGATGGGATGGAATGGGATGGGATGGGATGGCATGGGATGGGATCCCTGGAATGGGATGGGATCCCTGGAATGGGATGGGATGGGATTCCTGGGATGGGAATGGATGGGATGGGATGGGATTGGATGGGATGGGATCACCGGGATGGGATGGGATCCCTGTGATGGGATGGGATGGGATCCCTGGGATGGGATTTGTTGGGATGGGATCCCTGGGAAGGGATGGAATACCTGGGATGAGATCGCTGGGATGGGATGGGATGGGATGGGATCCCTGGGCTGGGATGGGATCGGATGGTATCCCTGGGATGGGATATATGGGATGGGATCCCTGGGATGGGATGGAATACCTGGGATGAGATCGCTGGGATGGGATGGGATGGGATGGGATCCCTGGGCTGGGATGGGATCGGATGGTATCCCTGGGATGGGATACATGGGATGGGATCGGATGTGATTGCATGGGATGGGATTGGATGGGATGGGGTGGGATGGAATGGGATGGGATGGAATGGAATGGGATGGGATGGGATTGGATTGGATG
Source organism: Sturnus vulgaris (assembly GCF_052056855.1). Classification (NCBI taxonomy): domain Eukaryota; kingdom Metazoa; phylum Chordata; class Aves; order Passeriformes; family Sturnidae; genus Sturnus; species Sturnus vulgaris. The sequence goes on from NC_142282.1 coordinate 13,333,626, forward strand.
GCATGGGTTGGGATGGGATTCGATGGGATGGGATGGGATCCCTGTGATGGGATCGGATGGGATGGGATGGGATCCCTGGGATGGAATCCCTGGGATAGGATGGGATCCCTGGGTTGGGATCGAATCCCTGGGATGTTATCCCTGGGATGGGATTGGATCCCTGGGATGGGATGGGATGGGATGGGATGGGATGGGATGGGATGGGATGGAATGGGATGGGATGTGATGGCATGGGATGGGATCCCGGGAATGGGATGGGATCCCTGTGATGGGATGGGATCCCTGTGATGGGATGGGATGGGATCCCTGTGATGGAATTTGTTGGGATGGGATCCCTGGGATGGGATGGAATCTCTGGGATGAGATCGCTGGGATGGGATGGGATGGGATCCCTGCGCTGGGATGGGATCGGATGGTATCCCTGGGATGGGATACATGGGATGGGATCGGATGGGATTGGATGGGATGGGATGGGCTAGAATGGGTTGGGATGGGATGGGATCAATGGGATGGGAGCGGAGGGGATGGGATGGGATGGGTTGGGATCCCTGGGATGGGATCCCTTGGATGGGATGTGATCCCTGGTATGGGATCCCTGGGATGGGATGGGATGGGATGGGATGGGTTGGGATGGGTTGGGATGGGATAGGATCGCTGGGATTGGATCCCTGGGATGAGATGGGAACCCTGTGATGGGATCCCTGGGATGGGCTGGGATGGGATTGGATGGTATGGGATGGGATGGAATGGGATGGGATGGAATGGAATGGGATGGGATGGGATTGGATGGGATGGCATGGGTTGGGATGGGATTCGATGGGATGGGATGGGATCCCTGGGATGGGATCGGATGGGATGGGATCCCTGGGATGGGATGGGATGGGATGGGATGGGATCGATGGGATGGGATGGGTTGGGATGGGTTGGGATGGGATAGGATCGCTGGGATTGGATCCCGGGGATGAGATGGGAACCCTGTGATAGGATCCCTGGGATGGGATGGGATGGGATGGGATGGAATGGAATGGAATGGGATGGGATGGAATGGAATGGGATGGGATGGGATTGGATGGGATGGCATGGGTTGGGATGGGATTCGATGGGATGGGATGGGATAGGATCCCTGGGATGGGATGGGATGGGATAGGATGGGATGGGATGGGATGGGATGGGATGGAATGGAATGGGATGGGATGGAATGGAATGGGATGGGATGGGATTGGATGGGATGGCATGGGTTGGGATGGGATTCGATGGGATGGGATGGGATGGGATCCCTGGGATGGGATTGGATGGGATGGGATGGGATCCCTGGGATGGAATCCCTGGGATAGGATGGGATCCCTGGGTTGGGATCGAATCCCTCGGATGGCATCCCTGGGATGGGATGGAATCTCAGGGATGGGATCCCTGGGATGGGATGGGTTGGAATGGGATGGGATCCCTGGGATGGGATGGGATCCCTGGGATGGGATGGGATCCCTGGGTTGGGATGGGTTCCATAGGATGGGATCCCTGGGATGGGATGGGATGGGATGGGATGGGATAGGATCTCTGGGATAGGATCCCTGGGATGAGATGGGATCCCTGGGATGGGATCCCTGGGATGGGATGGGATCCCTGGGATGTTATCGGATCCGTGGGATGTGATGGGATGGGATTCCTGGGATGGGAATGGGTGGGATGGGATGGGATGGGATCCCTGGAATGGGATGGGATCCCTGTGATGGGATGAGATGGTATCCCAGCGATGGGATTGGTTGGGATGGGATCCCTGGGATGGGATGGAATACCTGGCATGAGATAGCAGGGATGATATGGGATGGGATGGGATGGGATGGGATGGGATGGGATGGGATGGGATGGGATGGGATGGGATGGGATGGGATGGGATGGGATGGGATTGGATGGGATGGGATGGGATCCCTGGGATGGGATACCTGGGGTGGGATGGGATGGGATTGGATGGGATGGGATGGGATCCCTGGGATGGGATGGGATGCGATGGGATGGGATGGGATCCCTGGGATGGGATCCCTGGGATGGGATGGGATGGGATCCCTGGGATGGGATGGGATCCCTGGGATGGGATGTGTTCACTGGGATGGGATGGGATCCCTGGAATGGGATGGGATGGGATTCCTGGGATGGGATGGGATCCCTGGCATAGTATGGGATTCCTGCGTTGGGATCGAATCCCTGGGATGGCATCCGTGAGATGGGATGAGATCTCTAACATGTGATCCCTGGGATGAGATGGGATGGGATGGAATGGGATGGGATCCCTGGGATGGGATCCCTGGGGTGTTATCCCTGGGATGGGATGGGATCCCTGGGATGGGATGGGATCCCTGGGATGAGATGGGATGGGATTGGATCCCTGGGATGGGATGAGATGTGATGCTAGGGATGGGATCCCTGGAATGTGATCCCTCGTATGGGATGGGATCCGTGGGATGGGATCCCTGGGATGGTATCCCTGGGATGGGTTGGGATGGGATGGGATGGGATGGGATGGGATGGGAAGGGATGGGATGCGATCCCTGGGATGGTATGGGATGGGATGGGATGGGATGGGATGGGATCACTGGGATGGGATGGGATCCATGGGATGGGATGGGTTGGGATGGGATTGGATCCCTGGGATGGGATGGAATGTGATGGGGTGGGATGGGATGGGTTGGGATGGGATGGGATCCCTGGGTTGGGATGGGTTCCATGCGATGGGATCCCTGGGATGGGATGGGATGGGATGGGATCACTGGGATGGGATGGGATGGGATGGAATGGGATGGGATCGGGTGGGATGGGATTGGTTGGGATGGGATGCGATCCCTGGGATGGCATGGGATGGGATGGGATGGGATCCCTGGGATGGGATGGGATCCATGGGATGGGATGGGTTGGGATGGGATTGGATCCCTGGGATAGGATGGAATGTGATGGGGTGGGATGGGATGGGATGGGTTGGGATGGGATGGGATCCCTGGGATGGGAACAGATGAAATGGGATCCCTGGGATGGGATGGAATCCCTGGGATGGGATGGGATGGGATGGGATGGGATCCCTGGGATGGGTTGGGATCCCTGGGATGGGATGGCCTCCCTGGGATGGGATCCATGGGATGGGTTACTTGGGATGGGATAGGATCCCTGGGATGGGAGAGGATGGGATGGGATATGTTGGGATGGGATGGGATCATTGGGATGGGATGGGATCCCTGGGATGGGATCCCTGGAATGTGATCCCTCGTATGGGATGGGATCACTGGGATGGGATGGAATCCCTGGGATGGGATCCCTGGGATGGGATGGGATGGGATGGGATGGGATGGGATCCCTGGGATGTTATGGGATCCGTGGGATGTGATGGGATGGGATTCCTGGGATGGGAATGGGTGGGATCGGATGGGATCACTGGGATGGGATGGAATCCCTGGGATGGGATGGGATGGGATGGGATGGGATGGGATGGGATGGGATGGGATGGGATCCCTGGGATGGAATCCCTGGGATAGGATGGGATCCCTGGGTTGGGATCGAATCCCTGGGATGGCATCCCTGGGATGGGATGGAATCTCTGGGATGGGATCCCTGGGATGGGATTGGATGGGTTGGAATGGGATGGGATCCCTGGGATGGGATGGGATCCCTGGGATGGGATGGGATGGGATCCCTGGGTTGGGGTGGGTTCCATGGGATGGGATCCCTGGGATGGGATGGGATGGGATCCCTGGGTTGGGGTGGGTTCCATGGGATGGGATCCCTGGGATGGGATGGGATGATATGGGAACCCTGTGATTGGATCCCTGGGATGGGATGGGATGGGATGGGATGGGATGGGATGGAATGGAATGGGATGGAATGGAATGGAATGGGATGGGATGGGATTGGATGGGATGGCATGGGTTGGGATGGGATTCGATGGGATGGGATGGGATGGGATCCCTGGGATGGGATTGGATGGGATGGGATGGGATCCCTGGGATGGAATCCCTGGGATAGGATGGGATCCCTGGGTTGGGATCGAATCCCTGGGATGGCATCCCTGGGATGGGATGGAATCTCAGGGATGGGATGGGATCCCTGGGTTGGGATGGGTTCCATGGGATGGGATCCCTGGGATGGGATGGGATGGGATGGGATGGGATAGGATCTCTGGGATAGGATCCCTGGGATGAGATGGGATCCCTGGGATGGGATCCCTGGGATGGGATGGGATCCCTGGGATGTTATCGGATCCGTGGGATGTGATGGGATGGGATTCCTGGGATGGGAATGGGTGGGATGGGATGGGATGGGATCCCTGGAATGGGATGGGATCCCTGTGATGGGATGAGATGGTATCCCAGCGATGGGATTGGTTGGGATGGGATCCCTGGGATGGGATGGAATACCTGGCATGAGATAGCAGGGATGATATGGGATGGGATGGGATGGGATGGGATGGGATGGGATGGGATGGGATGGGATTGGATGGGATGGGATGGGATCCCTGGGATGGGATACCTGGGGTGGGATGGGATGGGATTGGATGGGATGGGATGGGATCCCTGGGATGGGATGGGATGCGATGGGATGGGATGTGATCCCTGGGATGGGATCCCTGGGGTGGGATGGGATGGGATCCCTGGGATGGGATGGGATCCCTGGGATGGGATGTGTTCACTGGGATGGGATGGGATCCCTGGAATGGGATGGGATGGGATTCCTGGGATGGGATGGGATCCCTGGCATAGTATGGGATTCCTGCGTTGGGATCCAATCCCTGGGATGGCATCCGTGAGATGGGATGAGATCTCTAACATGGGATCCCTGGGATGGGATGTGATCCCTGGGATGAGATGGGATGGGATGGAATGGGATGGGATCCCTGGGATGGGATCCCTGGGGTGTTATCCCTGGGATGGGATGGGATCCCTGGGATGGGATGGGATCCCTGGGATGGGATGGGATGGGAAGGGATGGGATCCATGGGAAGGGATGGGTTGGGATGGGTTGGGAACCGTTGGATGGGATCTTATGGGATCCCTGGGATGAGATGGGATGGGATTGGATCCCTGGGTTGGGATGAGATGTGATGCTAGGGATGGGATCCCTGGAATGTGATCCCTCGTATGGGATGGGATCCGTGGGATGGGATCCCTGGGATGGTATCCCTGGCATGGGATGGGATGGGATGGGATGGGATGGGATGGGATGGGATGGGATGGGATGGGATGGGATGGGATGGGATGGGAAGGGATGGGATGGGATGGGATCCCTGGGATGGGAATGGGTGGGATCGGATGGGATCACTGGGATGGGATGGAATCCCTGGGATGGGAGGGGATGGGATGGGATGGGATCCCTGGGATGGAATCCCTGGGATAGGATGGGATCCCTGGGTTGGGATCGAATCCCTGGGATGGCATCCCTGGGATGGGATGGAATCTCTGGGATGGGATCCCTGGGATGGGATGGGATGGGTTGGAATGGGATGGGATCCCTGGGATGGGATGGGATCGCTGGGATGGGATGGGATGGGATCCCTGGGTTGGGGTGGGTTCCATGGGATGGGATCCCTGGGATGGGATGGGATGGGATAGGATCTCTGGGATTGGATCCCTGGGAAGAGATGGGATCCCTGGGATGGGATGGGATCCCTGTGATGGGATGGGATGGTATCCCTGGGATGGGATTTGTTGGGTTGGGATCCCTGGGATGGGATGGAATACCTGGGATGAGATCGCTGGGATGGGATGGGATGGGATCCCTGGGCTGGGATGGGATCGGATGGTATCCCTGGGATGGGATACATGGGATGGGATCGGATGTGATTGCATGGGATGGGATTGGATGGGATGGGCTAGAATGGGTTGGGATGGGATGGGATCAATGGGATGGGAGCGGAGGGGATGGGATGGGATGGGTTGGGATCCCAGGGATGGGATCCCTTGGATGGGATGTGATCCCTGGGATGGGATCCCTGGGATGGGATGGGATGGGATGGGATGGGATGGGATGGGATGGGATGGGATGGGATAGGATCGCTGGGATTGGATCCCTGGGATGAGATGGGAACCCTGTGATGGGATCCCTGGGATGGGATGGGATGGGATGGGATGGGATGGGATGGGATGGGGTGGGATGGCATGGGATGGGATGGAATGGAATGGGATGGGATGGGATTGGATTGGATGGCATGGGTTGGGATGGGATTCGATGGGATGGGATGGGATCCCTGGGATGGGATCGGATGGGATGGGATGGGATCCCTGGGATGGAATCCCTGGGATAGGATGGGATCCCTGGGTTGGGATCGAATCCCTGGGATGTTATCCCTTGGATGGGATTGGATCCCTGGGATGGGATGGGATGGGATGGGATGGGATGGGATGGGATGGGATGGGATGGGATGGGATGGAATGGGATGGGATGGGATGTGATGGCATGGGATGGGATCCCGGGAATGGGATGGGATCCCTGGAATGGGATGGGATGGGATTCCTGGGATGGGAATGGATGGGATGGGATGGGATTGGATGGGATGGGATCCCTGTGATGGGATGGGATCCCTGTGATGGGATGGGATGGGATCCCTGTGATGGGATTTGTTGGGATGGGATCCCTGGGATGGGATGGAATCTCTGGGATGAGATCGCTGGGATGGGATGGGATGGGATCCCTGCGCTGGGATGGGATCGGATGGTATCCCTGGGATGGGATACATGGGATGGGATCGGATGAGATTGCATGGGATGGGATTGGATGGGATGGGATGGGCTAGAATGGGTTGGGATGGGATGGGATCAATGGGATGGGAGCGGAGGGGATGGGATGGGATGGGTTGGGATCCCTGGGATGGGATCCCTTGGATGGGATGTGATCCCTGGTATGGGATCCCTGGGATGGGATGGGATGGGATGGGATGGGATCGATGGGATGGGATGGGTTGGGATGGGTTGGGATGGGATAGGATCGCTGGGATTGGATCCCTGGGATGAGATGGGAACCCTGTGATGGGATCCCTGGGATGGGCTGGGATGGGATTGGATGGGATGGGATGGGATGGAATGGGATGGGATGGAATGGGATGGGATGGGATGGGATGGGATGGGATGGGATGGGATGGGATGGGATGGGATGGGATGGGATGGGATGGGATGGGATGGAATGGGATGGGATGGAATGGGATGGGATGGGATTGGATTGGATGGCATGGGTTGGGATGGGATTCGATGGGATGGGATGGGATCCCTGGGATGGGATCGGATGGGATGGGATGGGATCCCTGGGATGGAATCCCTGGGATAGGATGGGATCCCTGGGTTGGGATCGAATCCCTGGGATGTTATCCCTTGGATGGGATTGGATCCCTGGGATGGGATGGGATGGGATGGGATGGGCTGGGATGGGATGGGATGGGATGGGATGGGATGGGATGGAATGGGATGGGATGGCATGGGATGGGATCCCTGGAATGGGATGAGATCCCTGGAATGGGATGGGATGGGATTCCTGGGATGGGAATGGATGGGATGGGATGGGATTGGATGGGATGGGATCCCTGTGATGGGATGGGATCCCTGTGATGGGATGGGATGGGATCCCTGTGATGGGATTTGTTGGTATGGGATCCCTGGGATGGGATGGAATACCTGGGATGGGATCCCTGCGCTGGGATGGGATCGGATGGTATCCCTGGGATGGGATACATGGGATGGGATCGGATGTGATCGCATGGGATGGGATTGGATGGGATGGGATGGGCTCGAATGGGTTGGGATGGGATGGGATCAATGGGATCGGAGCGGAGGGGATGGGATGGGATGGGATGGGTTGGGATCCCTGGGATGGGATCCCTTGGATGGGATGTGATCCCTGGGATGGGATGGGATGGGATGGGATGGGATCGATGGGATGGGATGCGATGGGATGGGATGGGATGGGATGGGATGGGATGGGATGGGATGGAATGGAATGGGATGGGATGGAATGGAATGGGATGGGATGGGATTGGATGGGATGGCATGGGTTGGGATGGGATTCGATGGGATGGGATGGGATCCCTGGGATGGGATTGGATGGGATGGGATGGGATCCCTGGGATGGAATCCCTGGGATAGGATGGGATCCCTGGGTTGGGATCGAATCCCTGGGATGGCATCCCTGGGATGGGATGGAATCTCAGGGATGGGATCCCTGGGATGGGATGGGTTGGAATGGGATGGGATCCCTGGGATGGGATGGGATCCCTGGGATGGGATGGGATCCCTGGGTTGGGATGGGTTCCATGGGATGGGATCCCTGGGATGGGATGGGATGGGATGGGATGGGATGGGATGGGATGGGATGGGATGGGATGGGATGGGATAGGATCTCTGGGATAGGATCCCTGGGATGAGATGGGATCCCTGGGATGGGATCCCTGGGATGGGATGGGATCCCTGGGATGTTATCGGATCCGTGGGATGTGATGGGATGGGATTCCTGGGATGGGAATGGGTGGGATGGGATGGGATGGGATCCCTGGAATGGGATGGGATCCCTGTGATGGGATGAGATGGTATCCCAGCGATGGGATTGGTTGGGATGGGATCCCTGGGATGGGATGGAATACCTGGAATGAGATAGCAGGGATGATATGGGATGGGATGGGATGGGATGGGATGGGATGGGATGGGATGGGATGGGATGGGATGGGATGGGATGGGATCCCTGGGATGGGATACCTGGGGTGGGATGGGATGGGATTGGATGGGATGGGATGGAATCCCTGGGATGGGATGGGATGCGATGGGATGGGATGGGATCCCTGGGATGGGATCCCTGGGATGGGATGGGATGGGATCCCTGGGATGGGATGGGATCCCTGGGATGGGATGTGTTCACTGGGATGGGATGGGATCCCTGGAATGGGATGGGATGGGATTCCTGGGATGGGATGGGATCCCTGGCATAGTATGGGATTCCTGCGTTGGGATCGAATCCCTGGGATGGCATCCGTGAGATGGGATGAGATCTCTAACATGGGATCCCTGGGATGGGATGTGATCCCTGGGATGAGATGGGATGGGATGGAATGGGATGGGATCCCTGGGATGGGATCCCTGGGGTGTTATCCCTGGGATGGGATGGGATCCCTGGGATGGGATGGGATCCCTGGGATGGGATGGGATGGGAAGGGATGGGATCCATGGGAAGGGATGGGTTGGGATGGGTTGGGAACCGTTGGATGGGATCTTATGGGATCCCTGGGATGAGATGGGATGGGATTGGATCCCTGGGATGGGATGAGATGTGATGCTAGGGATGGGATCCCTGGAATGTGATCCCTCGTATGGGATGGGATCCGTGGGATGGGATCCCTGGGATGGTATCCCTGGGATGGGATGGGATGGGATGGGATGGGATGGGATGGGATGGGAAGGGATGGGATGCGATCCCTGGGATGGTATGGGATGGGATGGGATGGGATCACTGGGATGGGATGGGATCCATGGGATGGGATGGGTTGGGATGGGATTGGATCCCTGGGATGGGATGGAATGTGATGGGGTGGGATGGGATGGGTTGGGATGGGATGGGATCCCTGGGTTGGGATGGGTTCCATGCGATGGGATCCCTGGGATGGGATGGGATGGGATCCCTGGAATGGGATGGGATGGGATGGGATGGGATGGGATGGGATGGGATCCCTGGGATGGGATGGGTTGGGATGGGATTGGATCCCTGGGATAGGATGGAATGTGATGGGGTGGGATGGGATGGGATGGGTTGGGATGGGATGGGATCCCTGGGATGGGATGGGATGGGATGGGATCCCTGGGATGGGAACAGATGAAATGGGATCCCTGGGATGGGATGGAATCCCTGGGATGGGATGGGATGGGATGGGATGGGATGGGATGGGATGGGATGGGATGGGATCCCTGGGATGGGTTGGGATCCCTGGGATGGGATGGCCTCCCTGGGATGGGATCCATGGGATGGGTTACTTGGGATGGGATAGGATCCCTGGGATGGGAGAGGATGGGATGGGATATGTTGGGATGGGATGGGATCATTGGGATGGGATGGGATCCCTGGGATGTGATCCCTGGAATGTGATCCCTCGTATGGGATGGGATCACTGGGATGGGATGGAATCCCTGGGATGGGATCCCTGGGATGGGATGGGATGGGATGGGATCCCTGGGATGTTATGGGATCCATGGGATGTGATGGGATGGGATTCCTGGGATGGGAATGGGTGGGATCGGATGGGATCACTGGGATGGGATGGAATCCCTGGGATGGGATGGGATGGGATGGGATGGGATCCCTGGGATGGAATCCCTGGGATAGGATGGGATCCCTGGGTTGGGATCGAATCCCTGGGATGGCATCCCTGGGATGGGATGGAATCTCTGGGATGGGATCCCTGGGATGGGATGGGATGGGTTGGAATGGGATGGGATCCCTGGTTTGGGATGGGATCCCTGGGATGGGATGGGATGGGATCCCTGGGTTGGGGTGGGTTCCATGGGATGGGATCCCTGGGATGGGATGGGATGGGATAGGATCTCTGGGATTGGATCCCTGGGATGAGATGGGATCCCTGGGATGGGATGGGATCCCTGTGATGGGATGGGATGGTATCCCTGGGATGGGATTTGTTGGGATGGGATCCCTGGGATGGGATGGAATACCTGGGATGAGATCGCTGGGATGGGATGGGATGGGATCCCTGGGCTGGGATGGGATCGGATGGTATCCCTGGGATGGGATACATGGGATGGGATCGGATGTGATTGCATGGGATGGGATTGGATGGGATGGGATGGGCTAGATGGGTTGGGATGGGATGGGATCAATCGGATGGGAGCGGAGGGGATGGGATGGGATGGGATGGGTTGGGATCCCTGGGATGGGATCCCTTGGATGGGATGTGATCCCTGGGATGGGATCCCTGGGATGGGATGGGATGGGATCGATGGGATGGGATGGGATGGGTTGGGATGGGTTGGGATGGGATAGGATCGCTGGGATTGGATCCCTGGGATGAGATGGGAACCCTCTGATGGGATCCCTGTGATGGAATGGGATGGGATGGGATGGGATGGGATGGGATGGGATGGGATGGGATGGGATGGGATGGAATGGAATGGGATGGGATGGGATTGGATTGGATGGCATGGGTTGGGATGGGATTCGATGGGATGGGATGGGATCCCTGGGATGGGATCGGATGGGATGGGATCCCTGGGATGGAATCCCTGGGATAGGATGGGATCCCTGGGTTGTTATCGAATCCCTGGGATGTTATCCCTGGGATGGGATTGGATCCCTGGGATGGGATGGGATGGGATGGGATGGGTTGGGATGGGATGGGATCAATGGGATGGGAGCGGAGGGGATGGGATGGGATGGGATGGGTTGCGATCCCTGGGATGGGATCCCTTGGATGGGATGTGATCCCTGGGATGGGATCCCTGGGATGGGATGGGATGGGATGGGATGGGATGGGATGGGATGGGATGGGATGGGATGGGATAGGATCGATGGGATGGGATGGGATGGGATGGGTTGGGATGGGTTGGGATGGGATAGGATCGCTGGGATTGGATCCCTGGGATGAGATGGGAACCCTGTGATGGGATCCCTGGGATGGGATGGGATGGGATGGGATGGGATGGGATGGGATGGGATGGGATGGGGTGGGATGGCATGGGATGGGATGGAATGGAATGGGATGGGATGGGATTGGATTGGATGGCATGGGTTGGGATGGGATTCGATGGGATGGGATGGGATCCCTGGGATGGGATCGGATGGGATGGGATGGGATCCCTGGGATGGAATCCCTGGGATAGGATGGGATCCCTGGGTTGGGATCGAATCCCTGGGATGTTATCCCTGGGATGGGATTGGATCACTGGGATGGGATGGGATGGGATGGGATGGGATGGGATGGGATGGGATGGGATGGGATGGGATGGAATGGGATGGGATGGGATGTGATGGCATGGGATGGGATCCCGGGAATGGGATGGGATCCCTGGAATGGGATGGGATGGGATTCCTGGGATGGGAATGGATGGGATGGGATGGGATTGGATGGGATGGGATCCCTGTGATGGGATGGGATCCCTGTGATGGGATGGGATGGGATCCCTGTGATGGGATTTGTTGGGATGGGATCCCTGGGATGGGATGGAATCTCTGGGATGAGATCGCTGGGATGGGATGGGATGGGATCCCTGCGCTGGGATGGGATCGGATGGTATCCCTGGGATGGGATACATGGGATGGGATCGGATGAGATTGCATGGGATGGGATTGGATGGGATGGGATGGGCTAGAATGGGTTGGGATGGGATGGGATCAATGGGATGGGAGCGGAGGGGATGGGATGGGATGGGTTGGGATCCCTGGGATGGGATCCCTTGGATGGGATGTGATCCCTGGTATGGGATCCCTGGGATGGGATGGGATGGGATGGGATGGGATGGGATGGGATCGATGGGATGGGATGGGATGGGTTGGGATGGGTTGGGATGGGATAGGATCGCTGGGATTGGATCCCTGGGATGAGATGGGAACCCTGTGATGGGATCCCTGGGATGGGCTGGGATGGGATTGGATGGGATGGGATGGGATGGAATGGGATGGGATGGAATGGAATGGGATGGGATGGGATTGGATGGGATGGCATGGGTTGGGATGGGATTCGATGGGATGGGATGGGATCCCTGGGATGGGATCGGATGGGATGGGATCCCTGGGATGGAATCCCTGGGATATGATGGGACCCCTGTGTTGGGATCGAATCCCTGGGACGGCATCCCTGGGATGGGATGGAATCTCTGGGATGGGATCCCTGGGATGGGATGGGATGGGTTGGAATGGGATGGGATCCCTGGGTTGGGATGGGTTCCATGGGATGGGATCCCTGGGATGGGATGGGATGGGATAGGATCTCTGGGATTGGATCCCTGGGATGAGATGGGAACCCTGTGATGGGATCCCTGCGATGCGATGGGATGGTATGGGATGGGATCACTGGGATGGGATCGGATGGGATGCCTGGGATGGGATGGGATGGGATCCGTGCGATGGGATGTGATCCCTGGGATGGGATGAGGTGAGATGGGATGGGATGGGATGGGATGGGATCGATGGGATGGAATGGGATGGGTTGGGATGGGATAGGATGGCTGGGATTGGATCCCTGGGATGAGATGGGATCCCTGGGATGGGATCCCTGGGATGGGATGGGATGGGATCCCTGGGATGTTATGGGATCCGTGGGATGTGATGGGATGGGATTCCTGGGATGGGAATGGGTGGGATGGGATGGGATGGGACCCCTGGAATGGGATGGGATTCCTGTGATGGGATGGGATGGTATCCCAGCGATGGGATTGGTTGGGATGGGATCGCTGGGATGGGATGGAATACCTGGCATGAGATAGCAGGGATGACATGGGATGGGATGGGATGGGATGGGATGGGATGGGATGGGATGGGATGGGATGGGATGGGATGGGATGGGATGGGATGGGATCCCAGCGATGGGATACCTGGGATGGGATCTGATGGGATTGGATGGGATGGGATGGGATCCCTGGGATGGGATGGGATGGGATGGGATCACTGGGATGGGATGGGATACCTGGGATGGGATGTGTTCAGTGGGATGGGATGGGATCCCTGGAATGGGATGGGATGAGATTCCTGGGATGGGATGGGTTGGGATCCCAGGGATAGTATGGGATTCCTGCGTTGGGATCGAATCCCTGGGATGGCATCCGTGAGATGGGATGAGATCTCTAACATGGGATCCCTGGGATGGGATGTGATTGCTGGGATGAAATGGGATGGGATGGAATGGGATGGGATCCCTGGGATGGGATCCCTGGGATGTTATCCCTGGGATGGGATGGGATCCCTGGGATGGGATGGGATGGGATGGGATGGGATGGGAAGGGATGGGATCCATGGGAAGGGATGGGTTGGGATGGTTTGGGAACCGTTGGATGGGATCTTATGGGATCCCTGGGATGAGATGGGATGGGATTGGATCCCTGGGATGGGATGAGATGTGATCCTAGGGATGGGATCCCTGGAATGTGATCCCTCGTATGGGATGGGATCCGTGGGATGGGATGGAATCCCTGGGATGGGATGCCGGGGATGGAATGGAATGGGATGGGATCCCTGGGATGGGATCCCTGTGATGGTATCCCTGGGATGGGATGGGATGGGATGGGATGGGATGGGATGGGATGGGATGGGATGGGATGGGATGGGATGGGAAGGGATGGGATGGGATGGGAAGGGATGGGATGCGATCCCTGGGATGGTATGGGATGGGATGGGATCACTGGGATGGGATGGGATTGGATCCCTGGGATGGGATGGAATGTGATGGGGTGGGATGGGATGGGATGGGTTGGGATGGGATGGGATCCCTTGGATGGGATGGGATGGGATCCCTGGGATGGGAACAGATGAAGTGGGATCCCTGGGATGGGATGGAATCCCTGGGATGGGATAGCTGGGATGGGATGGGATCCCTGGGATGGGATGGGATCCCTGGGATGGGATGGCCTCCCTGGGATGGGATCCATGGGATGGGTTACTTGGGATGGGATAGGATCCCTGGGATGGGAGAGGATGGGATGGGATATGTTGGGATGGGATGGGATCCCTGGGATGGGATGGGATCCCTGGGATGGGATACCTGGAATGTGATCCCTCGTATGGGATGGGATCACTGGGATGGGATGGAATCCCTGGGATGGGATCCCTGGGATGGGATGGGATGGGATGGGATCCCTGGGATTTTATGGGATCCGTGGGATGTGATGGGATGGGATTCCTGGGATGGGAATGGGTGGGATCGGATGGGATCACTGGGATGGGATGGAATCCCTGGGACGAGATCGCTGGGATGGGATGTGATGGGATGGGATGGGTTGGGATGGGATGGTATGGGATGGGATCACTGGGATGGGATTGGATGGGATGGGTTGGGATGGGATGGTATCCCTGGGATGGTGTCCCTGGGATGGGATGGGATGGGATGGGATGGGATGGGATGGGATGGGATGGGATGGGATGGGATGGGATGGCATGGCATGGGATGGGGTGGGATGGGATGGGATTGGATGGGATGGGGTGCGATGGGATGGGATTGGTTACACTGGGTTGGGATGGGATGGGATCGATGGGATGGGATGGGATGGAATGGGATCCCTGGGATGGTACGGAATGGGATCCCTGGGATGGGATGGGATACCTGGGATGGGATCCCTAGGATGGGATGGGATGGGATGCGATGGGATAGGATGGGATGGGATGCGATGGGATAGGATGGGATGGGATGGGGTAGGATGTGATGGGATCCCTGGGATGGGATGGGATCCCTGGGATGGGATCTCTGGGATCGGATGGTATCCATGGGATGGGATGTGTTGGGATGGGATGGAATCCCTGCGATGGGGACCAGGGGATGGGATGGGATCCCTGGTATGGGATCCCTGGGATGGGATGGGATGGGATGGGATCCTGGGATGGGATGGGATCCCTGGGATGGGATCCCTGGAATGTGATCCCTGAGATGGGATGCGATCCCTGGGATGGGATGGGATTGGATGGGATGGCATGGGTTGGGATGGGTTGGGAACACTGGGATGGGATGTTATGGGATCCCTGGGATGAGATGGGATGGGATTGGATCCCTGGGATGGGATGAGATGGGACCCCAGGGATGGGATTCCTGGATTGTGATAGCTCGCATGGGATGGGATCCCTGGGATGGGATGGGATCGCTGGGATGGGATCCCTGGGATGGGATGGGATTGGATGGGTTGGGATACCTGGGATGGGCTGGGATGGCATGGGATGGGATGGGATGGTATCCTTGGATGGGATGGAATGGGATCCCTGAGATGGGATGCGATCCCTGGGATGGGATCCCTGGGCTGGGATGGGATCCCTGGAATGGGATGGGATCCCTGGAATGGGATGGGATGGGATTCCTGGGATGGGAATGGATGGGATGTGATGGGATTGGATGGGATGGGATCACTGTGATAGGATGGCATCCCTGGGTTGGGATCGAATCCCTGGGATGGCATCCCTGGGATGGGATGGAATCTCTGGGATGGGATCCCTGGGGTGGGATGGGTTGGAATGGGATGGGATCCCTGGGATCGGACGGGATCCCTGGGATGGGATGGGATGGGATCCCTGGGTTGGGATGGGTTCCATGGGATGGGATCCCCGGGATGGGATGGGATGGGATGGGATGGGATGGGATGGGATAGGATCTCTGGGATTGAATCCCTGGGATGCGATGGGATCCCTGGGATGTTATGGGATCCGCGGGATGTGATGGGATGGGATTCCTGGGATGGGAATGGGTGGGGTGGGATGGGATGGGATGGGATGGGATGGGATGGGATGGGATGGGATCCCTGGGATGGGATACCTGGGATGGGATGGGATGGGATTGGATGGGATGGGATGGGAATGGATCCCTGGGATGGGATGGGATGCGATGGGATCCGTGGGATGGGATGTGATCCCTGGGATGGGATGGGGTGAGATGGGATGGGATGGGATGGGATGGGATCGATGGGATGGAATGGGATGGGTTGGGATGGGATAGGATCGCTGGGATTGGATCCCTGGGATGAGATGGGATCCCTGGGATGGGATCCCTGGGATGGGATGGGATCCCTGGGATGGGATGGGATGGGATCCCTGGGATGGGATTTGTTGGGATGGGATCCCTGGGATGGGATGGGATGCGATGGGATGGGATGGGATGGGATCCCTGGGATGGGATGGGATTCCTGGGATGGTATCCCTGGGATGGGTTAGGATGGGATTAGATGGAATGGTATGGGATCCCTGGGATGGGATGGGATCCCTGGGATGGGATGTGTTCACTGGGATGGGTTGGGATCCCTGGAATGGGATGGGATGGGATTCCTGGGATGGGATGGGATGGGATCCCTGGGATATTATGGTATTCCTGCGTTGGGATCGAATCCCTGGGATGGCATCCGTGAGATGGGATGAGATCTCTAACATGGGATCCCTGGGATGGGATGTGATCCCTGGGATGAGAAGGGATGGGATGGAATGGGATGGGATCCCTGGGATGGGATGGGTTGGGATGGGTTGGGATGGGATAGGATCGCTGGGATTGGATCCCGGGGATGAGATGGGAACCCTGTGATGGGATCCCTGGGATGGGATGGGATGGGATGGGATGGGATGGGATGGAATGGAATGGGATGGGATGGAATGGAATGGAATGGGATGGGATGGGATGGCATGGGATGGGATCCCTGGAATGGGATGGGATCCCTGGAATGGGATGGGATTGGATCCCTGGGATGGGATGGGATGGGATGGGATGGGATGGGATGGGATGGGATGGAATGGGATGGGATGGCATGGGATGGGATCCCTGGAATGGGATGGGATCCCTGGAATGGGATGGGATGGGATGGGATTCCTGGGATGGGAATGGATGGGATGGGATGGGATTGGATGGGATGGGATCCCTGGGATGGGATGGGATCCCTGGGATGGGATGGGATGGGATCCCTGGGATGGGATTTGTTGGGATGGGATCCCTGGGATGGGATGGAATACCTGGGATGAGATCGCTGGGATGGGATGGGATGGGATCCCTGCGCTGGGATGGGATCGGATGGTATCCCTGGGATGGGATACATGGGAGGGGATCGGATGTGATTGCATGGGATGGGATTGGATGGGATGGGATGGGCTAGAATGGGTTGGGATGGGATGGGATCAATGGGATGGGAGCGGAGGGGATGGGATGGGATGGGTTGGGATCCCTGGGATGGGATCCCTTGGATGGGATGTGATCCCTGGTATGGGATCCCTGGGATGGGATGGGATGGGATGGGATAGATGGGATGGGATGGGATGGGTTGGGATGGGTTGGGATGGGATAGGATCGTTGGGATTGGATCCCTGGGATGAGATGGGAACCCTGTGATGGGATCCCTGGGATGGGCTGGGATGGGATTGGATGGGATGGGATGGGATGGAATGGGATGGGATGGTATCCTTGGATGGGATGGAATGGGATCCCTGAGATGGGATGCGATCCCTGGGATGGGATCCCTGGGCTGGGATGGGATCCCTGGAATGGGATGGGATCCCTGGAATGGGATGGGATGGGATTCCTGGCATGGGAATGGATGGGATGTGATGGGATTGGATGGGATGGGATCACTGTGATAGGATGGCATCCCTGGGTTGGGATCGAATCCCTGGGATGGCATCCCTGGGATGGGATGGAATCTCTGGGATGGGATCCCTGGGGTGGGATGGGTTGGAATGGGATGGGATCCCTGGGATCGGATGGGATCCCTGGGATGGGATGGGATGGGATCCCTGGGTTGGGATGGGTTCCATGGGATGGGATCCCCGGGATGGGATGGGATGGGATGGGATGGGATGGGATGGGATGGGATAGGATCTCTGGGATTGAATCCCTGGGATGGGATGGGATCCCTGGGATGTTATGGGATCCGCGGGATGTGATGGGATGGGATTCCTGGGATGGGAATGGGTGGGGTGGGATGGGATGGGATGGGATGGGATGGGATGGGATGGGATGGGATGGGATCCCTGGGATGGGATACCTGGGATGGGATGGGATGGGATTGGATGGGATGGGATGGGAATGGATCCCTGGGATGGGATGGGATGCGATGGGATGGGATGGGATGGGATCCCTGGGATGGGATGGGATTCCTGGGATGGTATCCCTGGGATGGGTTAGGATGGGATTAGATGGAATGGTATGGGATCCCTGGGATGGGATGGGATCCCTGGGATGGGATGTGTTCACTGGGATGGGTTGGGATCCCTGGAATGGGATGGGATGGGATTCCTGGGATGGAATGGGATGGGATCCCTGGGATATTATGGTATTCCTGCGTTGGGATCGAATCCCTGGGATGGCATCCGTGAGATGGGATGAGATCTCTAACATGGGATCCCTGGGATGGGATGTGATCCCTGGGATGAGAAGGGATGGGATGGAATGGGATGGGATCCCTGGGATGGGATGGGTTGGGATGGGTTGGGATGGGATAGGATCGCTGGGATTGGATCCCGGGGATGAGATGGGAACCCTGTGATGGGATCCCTGGGATGGGATGGGATGGGATGGGATGGGATGGGATGGGATGGGATGGGATGGAATGGAATGGGATGGGATGGAATGGAATGGAATGGGATGGGATGGGATGGCATGGGATGGGATCCCTGGAATGGGATGGGATTGGATCCCTGGGATGGGATGGGATGGGATGGGATGGGATGGGATGGGATGGGATGGGATGGGATGGGATGGAATGGGATGGGATGGGATGGCATGGGATGGGATCCCTGGAATGGGATGGGATCCCTGGAATGGGATGGGATGGGATGGGATTCCTGGGATGGGAATGGATGGGATGGGATGGGATTGGATGGGATGGGATCCCTGGGATGGGATGGGATCCCTGGGATGGGATGGGATGGGATCCCTGGGATGGGATTTGTTGGGATGGGATCCCTGGGATGGGATGGAATACCTGGGATGAGATCGCTGGGATGGGATGGGATGGGATCCCTGCGCTGGGATGGGATCGGATGGTATCCCTGGGATGGGATACATGGGATGGGATCGGATGTGATTGCATGGGATGGGATTGGATGGGATGGGATGGGCTAGAATGGGTTGGGATGGGATGGGATCAATGGGATGGGAGCGGAGGGGATGGGATGGGTTGGGATCCCTGGGATGGGATCCCTTGGATGGGATGTGATCCCTGGTATGGGATCCCTGGGATGGGATGGGATGGGATGGGATAGATGGGATGGGATGGGATGGGTTGGGATGGGTTGGGATGGGATAGGATCGTTGGGATTGGATCCCTGGGATGAGATGGGAACCCTGTGATGGGATCCCTGGGATGGGCTGGGATGGGATTGGATGGGATGGGATGGGATGGAATGGGATGGGATGGTATCCTTGGATGGGATGGAATGGGATCCCTGAGATGGGATGCGATCCCTGGGATGGGATCCCTGGGCTGGGATGGGATCCCTGGAATGGGATGGGATCCCTGGAATGGGATGGGATGGGATTCCTGGGATGGGAATGGATGGGATGTGATGGGATTGGATGGGATGGGATCACTGTGATAGGATGGCATCCCTGGGTTGGGATCGAATCCCTGGGATGGCATCCCTGGGATGGGATGGAATCTCTGGGATGGGATCCCTGGGGTGGGATGGGTTGGAATGGGATGGGATCCCTGGGATCGGACGGGATCCCTGGGATGGGATGGGATGGGATCCCTGGGTTGGGATGGGTTCCATGGGATGGGATCCCCGGGATGGGATGGGATGGGATGGGATGGGATGGGATAGGATCTCTGGGATTGAATCCCTGGGATGGGATGGGATCCCTGGGATGTTATGGGATCCGCGGGATGTGATGGGATGGGATTCCTGGGATGGGAATGGGTGGGGTGGGATGGGATGGGATGGGATGGGATGGGATGGGATGGGATGGGATCCCTGGGATGGGATACCTGGGATGGGATGGGATGGGATTGGATGGGATGGGATGGGAATGGATCCCTGGGATGGGATGGGATGCGATGGGATGGGATGGGATGGGATCCCTGGGATGGGATGGGATTCCTGGGATGGTATCCCTGGGATGGGTTAGGATGGGATTAGATGGAATGGTATGGGATCCCTGGGATGGGATGGGATCCCTGGGATGGGATGTGTTCACTGGGATGGGTTGGGATCCCTGGAATGGGATGGGATGGGATTCCTGGGATGGGATGGGATGGGATCCCTGGGATATTATGGTATTCCTGCGTTGGGATCGAATCCCTGGGATGGCATCCGTGAGATGGGATGAGATCTCTAACATGGGATCCCTGGGATGGGATGTGATCCCTGGGATGAGAAGGGATGGGATGGAATGGGATGGGATCCCTGGGATGGGATGGGTTGGGATGGGTTGGGATGGGATAGGATCGCTGGGATTGGATCCCGGGGATGAGATGGGAACCCTGTGATGGGATCCCTGGGATGGGATGGGATGGGATGGGATGGGATGGGATGGGATGGGATGGAATGGAATGGGATGGGATGGAATGGAATGGAATGGGATGGGATGGGATGGCATGGGATGGGATCCCTGGAATGGGATGGGATTGGATCCCTGGGATGGGATGGGATGGGATGGGATGGGATGGGATGGGATGGGATGGGATGGGATGGAATGGGATGGGATGGGATGGCATGGGATGGGATCCCTGGAATGGGATGGGATCCCTGGAATGGGATGGGATGGGATGGGATTCCTGTGATGGGAAGGGATGGTATCCCTGCGATGGGATCGGTTGGGATGGGATCCCCGGGATGGGATGGAATACCTGGCATGAGATAGCAGGGATGATATGGGATGGGATGGGATGGGATGGGATCCCTGGGATGGGATGGGATGCGATGGGATGGGATGGGATCCCTGGGATGGGATTCCTGGGATGGTATCCCTGGGATGGGTTAGGATGGGATTGGATGGAATGGGATGGGATGGGATGGGATCCCTGGGATGGGATGGGATGCGATGGGATGGGATGGGATCCCTGGGATGGGATGGGATTCCTGGGATGGTATCCCTGGGATGGGTTAGGATGGGATTGGATGGAATGGGATGGGATCCCTGGGATGGGATGGGATCCCTGGGATGGGATGTGTTCACTGGGATGGGTTGGGATCCCTGGAATGGGATGGGATGGGATTCCTGGGATGGGATGGGATGGGATCCCTGAGATAGTATGGTATTCCTGCGTTGGGATCGAATCCCTGGGATGGCATCCGTGAGATGGGATGAGATCTCTAACATGGGATCCCTGGGATGGGATGTGATCCCTGGGATGAGAAGGGATGGGATGGAATGGGATGGGATCCCTGGGATGGGATGGGATGGGATCCCTGGGATGTTATCCCTGGGATGGGATTGGATCCCTGGGATGGGATGGGATGGCATGGGATGGGATGGGATGGGATGGGATGGGATGGAATGGGATGGGATGGGATGGCATGGGATGGGATCCCTGGAATGGGATGGGATCCCTGGAATGGGATGGGATGGGATTCCTGGGATGGGAATGGATGGGATGGGATGGGATTGGATGGGATGGGATCACTGGGATGGGATGGGATCCCTGTGATGGGATGGGATGGGATCCCTGGGATGGGATTTGTTGGGATGGGATCCCTGGGAGGGGATGGAATACCTGGGATGAGATCGCTGGGATGGGATGGTATGGGATGGGATCCCTGGGCTGGGATGGGATCGGATGGTATCCCTGGGATGGGATATATGGGATGGGATCCCTGGGATGGGATGGAATACCTGGGATGAGATCGCTGGGATGGGATGGGATGGGATGGGATGGGATCCCTGGGCTGGGATGGGATCGGATGGTATCCCTGGGATGGGATACATGGGAAGGGATCGGATGTGATTGCATGGGATGGGATGGGATGGGATGGGATGGGATGGGATGGGATGGGATGGGATGGAATGGGATGGGATGGAATGGAATGGGATGGGATGGGATTGGATTGGATGGCATGGGTTGGGATGGGATTCGATGGGATGGGATGGGATCCCTGGGATGGGATCGGATGGGATGGGATGGGATCCCTGGGATGGAATCCCTGGGATAGGATGGGATCCCTGGGTTGGGATCGAATCCCTGGGATGTTATCCCTGGGATGGGATTGGATCCCTGGGATGGGATGGGATGGGATGGGATGGGATGGGATGGGATGGGATGGGATGGGATGGGATGGAATGGGATGGGATGGGATGTGATGGCATGGGATGGGATCCCGGGAATGGGATGGGATCCCTGGAATGGGATGGGATTCCTGGGATGGGAATGGATGGGATGGGATGGGATTGGATGGGATGGGATCCCTGTGATGGGATGGGATCCCTGTGATGGGATGGGATGGGATCCCTGTGATGGAATTTGTTGGGATGGGATCCCTGGGATGGGATGGAATCTCTGGGATGAGATCGCTGGGATGGGATGGGATGGGATCCCTGCGCTGGGATGGGATCGGATGGTATCCCTGGGATGGGATACATGGGATGGGATCGGATGAGATTGCATGGGATGGGATTGGATGGGATGGGATGGGCTAGAATGGCTTGGGATGGGATGGGATCAATGGGATGGGAGCGGAGGGGATGGGATGGGATGGGTTGGGATCCCTGGGATGGGATCCCTTGGATGGGATGTGATCCCTGGTATGGGATCCCTGGGATGGGATGGGATGGGATGGGATGGGTTGGGATGGGTTGGGATGGGATAGGATCGCTGGGATTGGATCCCTGGGATGAGATGGGAACCCTGTGATGGGATCCCTGGGATGGGCTGGGATGGGATTGGATGGGATGGGATGGGATGGGATGGAATGGGATGGGATGGAATGGAATGGGATGGGATGGGATTGGATGGGATGGCATGGGTTGGGATGGGATTCGATGGGATGGGATGGGATCCCTGGGATGGGATCGGATGGGATGGGATCCCTGGGATGGAATCCCTGGGATATGATGGGACCCCTGTGTTGGGATCGAATCCCTGGGATGGCATCCCTGGGATGGGATGGAATCTCTGGGATGGGATCCCTGGGATGGGATGGGATGGGTTGGAATGGGATGGGATCCCTGGGATGGGATGGGATCCCTGGGATGGGATGGGATGGGATCCCTGGGTTGGGATGGGTTCCATGGGATGGGATCCCTGGGATGGGATGGGATGGGATAGGATCTCTGGGATTGGATCCCAGGGATGAGATGGGATCCCTGGGATGGGATTTGTTGGGATGGGATCCCTGGGATGGGATGGAATTCCTGGGATGAGATCGCTGGGATGGGATGCGATGGGATGGGATCCCTGCGCTGGGATGGGATCGGATGGTATCCCTGGGATGGGATACATGGGATGGGATCGGATGTGATTGCATGGGATTGGATTGGATGGGATGGGATGGGCTAGAATGGGTTGGGATGGGATGGGATCAATCGGATGGGAGCGGAGGGGATGGGATGGGATGGGTTGGGATCCCTGGGATGGGATCCCTTGGATGGGATGTGATCCCTGGGATGGGATCCCTGGGATGGGATGGGATGGGATGGGATGGGATGGGATGGAATGGGATGGGATGGAATGGGATGGGATGGGATTGGATTGGATGGCATGGGTTGGGATGGGATTCGATGGGATGGGATGGGATCCCTGGGATGGGATCGGATGGGATGGGATGGGATCCCTGGGATGGAATCCCTGGGATAGGATGGGATCCCTGGGTTGGGATCGAATCCCTGGGATGTTATCCCTTGGATGGGATTGGATCCCTGGGATGGGATGGGATGGGATGGGATGGAATGGGATGGGATGGAATGGGATGGGATCCCTGGAATGGGATGGGATCCCTGGAATGGGATGGGATGGGATTCCTGGGATGGGAATGGATGGGATGGGATGGGATTGGATGGGATGGGATCCCTGTGATGGGATGGGATCCCTGTGATGGGATGGGATGGGATCCCTGTGATGGGATTTGTTGGCATGGGATCCCTGGGATGGGATGGAATCTCAGGGATGGGATCCCTGGGATGGGATGGGTTGGAATGGGATGGGATCCCTGGGATGGGATGGGATCCCTGGGATGGGATGGGATCCCTGGGTTGGGATGGGTTCCATGGGATGGGATCCCTGGGATGGGATGGGATGGGATGGGATGGGATGGGATGGGATAGGATCTCTGGGATAGGATCCCTGGGATGAGATGGGATCCCTGGGATGGGATCCCTGGGATGGGATGGGATCCCTGGGATGTTATCGGATCAGTGGGATGTGATGGGATGGGATTCCTGGGATGGGAATGGGTGGGATGGGATGGGATGGGATCCCTGGAATGGGATGGGATCCCTGTGATGGGATGAGATGGTATCCCAGCGATGGGATTGGTTGGGATGGGATCCCTGGGATGGGATGGAATACCTGGCATGAGATAGCAGGGATGATATGGGATGGGATGGGATGGGATGGGATGGGATGGGATGGGATGGGATGGGATGGGATGGGATGGGATGGGATGGGATGGGATGGGATTGGATGGGATGGGATGGGATCCCTGGGATGGGATACCTCGGGTGGGATGGGATGGGATTGGATGGGATGGGATGGGATCCCTGGGATGGGATGGGATGCGATGGGATGGGATGGGATCCCTGGGATGGGATCCCTGGGATGGGATGGGATGGGATCCCTGGGATGGGATGGGATCCCTGGGATGGGATGTGTTCACGGGGATGGGATGGGATCCCTGGAATGGGATGGGATGGGATTCCTGGGATGGGATGGGATCCCTGGCATAGTATGGGATTCCTGCGTTGGGATCGAATCCCTGGTATGGCATCCGTGAGATGGGATGAGATCTCTAACATGGGATCCCTGGGATGGGATGTGATCCCTGGGATGAGATGGGATGGGATGGAATGGGATGGGATCCCTGGGATGGGATCCCTGGGGTGTTATCCCTGGGATGGGATGGGATCCCTGGGATGGGATGGGATCCCTGGGATGGGATGGGATGGGAAGGGATGGGATCCATGGGAAGGGATGGGTTGGGATGGGTTGGGAACCGTTGGATGGGATCTTATGGGATCCCTGGGATGAGATGGGATGGGATTGGATCCCTGGGATGGGATGAGATGTGATGCTAGGGATGGGATCCCTGGAATGTGATCCCTCGTATGGGATGGGATCCGTGGGATGGGATCCCTGGGATGGTATCCCTGGGATGGGATGGGATGGGATGGGATGGGATGGGATGGGAAGGGATGGGATGCGATCCCTGGGATGGTATGGGATGGGATGGGATGGGATCACTGGGATGGGATGGGATCCATGGGATGGGATGGGTTGGGATGGGATTGGATCCCTGGGATGGGATGGAATGTGATGGGGTGGGATGGGATGGGTTGGGATGGGATGGGATGGGATTGGATTGGATGGCATGGGTTGGGATGGGATTCGATGGGATGGGATGGGATCCCTGGGATGGGATCGGATGGGATGGGATGGGATCCCTGGGATGGAATCCCTGGGATAGGATGGGATCCCTGGGTTGGGATCGAATCCCTGGGATGTTATCCCTTGGATGGGATTGGATCCCTGGGATGGGATGGGATGGGATGGGATGGGATGGGATGGGATGGGATGGGATGGGATGGGATGGGATGGGATGGGATGGAATGGGATGGGATGGCATGGGATGGGATCCCTGGAATGGGATGGGATCCCTGGAATGGGATGGGATGGGATTCCTGGGATGGGAATGGATGGGATGGGATGGGATTGAATGGGAT
Organism: Sturnus vulgaris; assembly: GCF_052056855.1. NCBI lineage: Eukaryota > Metazoa > Chordata > Aves > Passeriformes > Sturnidae > Sturnus > Sturnus vulgaris. The sequence continues at coordinate 13,360,120 of NC_142282.1, forward strand.
GGGATCCCTGTGATGGGATGGGATCCCTGTGATGGGATGGGATGGGATCCCTGTGATGGGATTTGTTGGTATGGGATCCCTGGGATGGGATGGAATACCTGGGATGAGATCGCTGGGATGGGATGGGATGGGATCCCTGCGCTGGGATGGGATCGGATGGTATCCCTGGGATGGGATACATGGGATGGGATCGGATGTGATTGCATGGGATGGGATTGGATGGGATGGGATGGGCTCGAATGGGTTGGGATGGGATGGGATCAATGGGATGGGAGCGGAGGGGATGGGATGGGATGGGTTGGGATCCCTGGGATGGGATCCCTTGGATGGGATGTGATCCCTGGGATGGGATGGGATGGGATGGGATCGATGGGTTGGGATGGGTTGGGATGGGATAGGATCGCTGGGATTGGATCCCGGGGATGAGATGGGAACCCTGTGATGGGATCCCTGGGATGGGATGGGATGGGATGGGATGGGATGGGATGGGATGGGATGGGATGGGATGGAATGGAATGGGATGGGATGGGATTGGATTGGATGGCATGGGTTGGGATGGGATTCGATGGGATGGGATGGGATCCCTGGGATGGGATCGGATGGGATGGGATGGGATCCCTGGGATGGAATCCCTGGGATAGGATGGGATCCCTGGGTGGGATCGAATCCCTGGGATGTTATCCCTGGGATGGGATTGGATCCCTGGGATGGGATGGGATGGGTTGGGATGGGATGGGATCAATGGGATGGGAGCGGAGGGGATGGGATGGGATGGGTTGGGATCCCTGGGATGGGATCCCTTGGATGGGATGTGATCCCTGGGATGGGATCCCTGGGATGGGATGGGATGGGATGGGATGGGATGGGATGGGATGGGATGGGATGGGATAGGATCGATGGGATGGGATGGGATGGGATGGGTTGGGATGGGTTGGGATGGGATAGGATCGCTGGGATTGGATCCCGGGGATGAGATGGGAACCCTGTGATGGGATCCCTGGGATGGGATGGGATGGGATGGGATGGGATGGGATGGGATGGGATGGGATGGAATGGAATGGGATGGGATGGAATGGAATGGGATGGGATGGGATTCGATGGGATGGCATGGGTTGGGATGGGATTCGATGGGATGGGATGGGATCCCTGGGATGGGATTGGATGGGATGGGATGGGATCCCTGGGATGGAATCCCTGGGATAGGATGGGATCCCTGGGTTGGGATCGAATCCCTGGGATGGCATCCCTGGGATGGGATGGAATCTCAGGGATGGGATCCCTGGGATGGGATGGGTTGGAATGGGATGGGATCCCTGGGATGAGATGGGATCCCTGGGATGGGATGGGATCCCTGGGTTGGGATGGGTTCCATGGGATGGGATCCCTGGGATGGGATGGGATGGGATGGGATGGGATGGGATAGGATCTCTGGGATAGGATCCCTGGGATGAGATGGGATCCCTGGGATGGGATCCCTGGGATGGGATGGGATCCCTGGGATGTTATCGGATCCGTGGGATGTGATGGGATGGGATTCCTGGGATGGGAATGGGTGGGATGGGATGGGATGGGATCCCTGGAATGGGATGGGATCCCTGTGATGGGATGAGATGGTATCCCAGCGATGGGATTGGTTGGGATGGGATCCCTGGGATGGGATGGAATACCTGGCATGAGATACCACGGATGATATGGGATGGGATGGGATGGGATGGGATGGGATGGGATGGGATGGGATGGGATTGGATGGGATGGGATGGGATCCCTGGGATGGGATACCTCGGGTGGGATGGGATGGGATTGGATGGGATGGGATGGGATCCCTGGGATGGGATGGGATGCGATGGGATGGGATGGGATCCCTGGGATGGGATCCCTGGGATGGGATGGGATGGGATCCCTGGGATGGGATGGGATCCCTGGGATGGGATGTGTTCACGGGGATGGGATGGGATCCCTGGAATGGGATGGGATGGGATTCCTGGGATGGGATGGGATCCCTGGCATAGTATGGGATTCCTGCGTTGGGATCGAATCCCTGGTATGGCATCCGTGAGATGGGATGAGATCTCTAACATGGGATCCCTGGGATGGGATGTGATCCCTGGGATGAGATGGGATGGGATGGAATGGGATGGGATCCCTGGGATGGGATCCCTGGGGTGTTATCCCTGGGATGGGATGGGATCCCTGGGATGGGATGGGATCCCTGGGATGGGATGGGATGGGAAGGGATGGGATCCATGGGAAGGGATGGGTTGGGATGGGTTGGGAACCGTTGGATGGGATCTTATGGGATCCCTGGGATGAGATGGGATGGGATTGGATCCCTGGGATGGGATGAGATGTGATGCTAGGGATGGGATCCCTGGAATGTGATCCCTCGTATGGGATGGGATCCGTGGGATGGGATCCCTGGGATGGTATCCCTGGGATGGGATGGGATGGGATGGGATGGGATGGGATGGGATGGGATGGGAAGGGATGGGATGCGATCCCTGGGATGGTATGGGATGGGATGGGATGGGATCACTGGGATGGGATGGGATCCATGGGATGGGATGGGTTGGGATGGGATTGGATCCCTGGGATGGGATGGAATGTGATGGGGTGGGATGGGATGGGTTGGGATGGGATGGGATGGGATTGGATTGGATGGCATGGGTTGGGATGGGATTCGATGGGATGGGATGGGATCCCTGGGATGGGATCGGATGGGATGGGATGGGATCCCTGGGTTGGGATCGAATCCCTGGGATGTTATCCCTTGGATGGGATTGGATCCCTGGGATGGGATGGGATGGGATGGGATGGGATGGGATGGGATGGGATGGGATGGAATGGGATGGGATGGGATCCCTGGAATGGGATGGGATCCCTGGAATGGGATGGGATGGGATTCCTGGGATGGGAATGGATGGGATGGGATGGGATTGAATGGGATGGGATCCCTGTGATGGGATGGGATCCCTGTGATGGGATGGGATGGGATCCCTGTGATGGGATTTGTTGGTATGGGATCCCTGGGATGGGATGGAATACCTGGGATGAGATCGCTGGGATGGGATGGGATGGGATCCCTGCGCTGGGATGGGATCGGATGGTATCCCTGGGATGGGATACATGGGATGGGATCGGATGTGATTGCATGGGATGGGATTGGATGGGATGGGATGGGCTCGAATGGGTTGGGATGGGATGGGATCAATGGGATGGGAGCGGAGGGGATGGGATGGGATGGGTTGGGATCCCTGGGATGGGATCCCTTGGATGGGATGTGATCCCTGGGATGGGATGGGATGGGATGGGATCGATGGGTTGGGATGGGTTGGGATGGGATAGGATCGCTGGGATTGGATCCCGGGGATGAGATGGGAACCCTGTGATGGGATCCCTGGGATGGGATGGGATGGGATGGGATGGGATGGGATGGGATGGGATGGGATGGGATGGAATGGAATGGGATGGGATGGGATTGGATTGGATGGCATGGGTTGGGATGGGATTCGATGGGATGGGATGGGATCCCTGGGATGGGATCGGATGGGATGGGATGGGATCCCTGGGATGGAATCCCTGGGATAGGATGGGATCCCTGGGTGGGATCGAATCCCTGGGATGTTATCCCTGGGATGGGATTGGATCCCTGGGATGGGATGGGATGGGTTGGGATGGGATGGGATCAATGGGATGGGAGCGGAGGGGATGGGATGGGATGGGTTGGGATCCCTGGGATGGGATCCCTTGGATGGGATGTGATCCCTGGGATGGGATCCCTGGGATGGGATGGGATGGGATGGGATGGGATGGGATGGGATGGGATAGGATCGATGGGATGGGATGGGATGGGATGGGTTGGGATGGGTTGGGATGGGATAGGATCGCTGGGATTGGATCCCGGGGATGAGATGGGAACCCTGTGATGGGATCCCTGGGATGGGATGGGATGGGATGGGATGGGATGGGATGGGATGGGATGGGATGGGATGGGATGGAATGGAATGGGATGGGATGGAATGGAATGGGATGGGATGGGATTCGATGGGATGGCATGGGTTGGGATGGGATTCGATGGGATGGGATGGGATGGGATCCCTGGGATGGGATTGGATGGGATGGGATGGGATCCCTGGGATGGAATCCCTGGGATAGGATGGGATCCCTGGGTTGGGATCGAATCCCTGGGATGGCATCCCTGGGATGGGATGGAATCTCAGGGATGGGATCCCTGGGATGGGATGGGTTGGAATGGGATGGGATCCCTGGGATGAGATGGGATCCCTGGGATGGGATGGGATCCCTGGGTTGGGATGGGTTCCATGGGATGGGATCCCTGGGATGGGATGGGATGGGATGGGATGGGATGGGATAGGATCTCTGGGATAGGATCCCTGGGATGAGATGGGATCCCTGGGATGGGATCCCTGGGATGGGATGGGATCCCTGGGATGTTATCGGATCCGTGGGATGTGATGGGATGGGATTCCTGGGATGGGAATGGGTGGGATGGGATGGGATGGGATCCCTGGAATGGGATGGGATCCCTGTGATGGGATGAGATGGTATCCCAGCGATGGGATTGGTTGGGATGGGATCCCTGGGATGGGATGGAATACCTGGCATGAGATACCACGGATGATATGGGATGGGATGGGATGGGATGGGATGGGATGGGATGGGATGGGATTGGATGGGATGGGATGGGATCCCTGGGATGGGATACCTCGGGTGGGATGGGATGGGATTGGATGGGATGGGATGGGATCCCTGGGATGGGATGGGATGCGATGGGATGGGATGGGATCCCTGGGATGGGATCCCTGGGATGGGATGGGATGGGATCCCTGGGATGGGATGGGATCCCTGGGATGGGATGTGTTCACGGGGATGGGATGGGATCCCTGGAATGGGATGGGATGGGATTCCTGGGATGGGATGGGATCCCTGGCATAGTATGGGATTCCTGCGTTGGGATCGAATCCCTGGTATGGCATCCGTGAGATGGGATGAGATCTCTAACATGGGATCCCTGGGATGGGATGTGATCCCTGGGATGAGATGGGATGGGATGGAATGGGATGGGATCCCTGGGATGGGATCCCTGGGGTGTTATCCCTGGGATGGGATGGGATCCCTGGGATGGGATGGGATCCCTGGGATGGGATGGGATGGGAAGGGATGGGATCCATGGGAAGGGATGGGTTGGGATGGGTTGGGAACCGTTGGATGGGATCTTATGGGATCCCTGGGATGAGATGGGATGGGATTGGATCCCTGGGATGGGATGAGATGTGATGCTAGGGATGGGATCCCTGGAATGTGATCCCTCGTATGGGATGGGATCCGTGGGATGGGATCCCTGGGATGGTATCCCTGGGATGGGATGGGATGGGATGGGATGGGATGGGATGGGATGGGATGGGAAGGGATGGGATGCGATCCCTGGGATGGTATGGGATGGGATGGGATGGGATCACTGGGATGGGATGGGATCCATGGGATGGGATGGGTTGGGATGGGATTGGATCCCTGGGATGGGATGGAATGTGATGGGGTGGGATGGGATGGGTTGGGATGGGATGGGATGGGATTGGATTGGATGGCATGGGTTGGGATGGGATTCGATGGGATGGGATGGGATCCCTGGGATGGGATCGGATGGGATGGGATGGGATCCCTGGGTTGGGATCGAATCCCTGGGATGTTATCCCTTGGATGGGATTGGATCCCTGGGATGGGATGGGATGGGATGGGATGGGATGGGATGGGATGGAATGGGATGGGATGGCATGGGATGGGATCCCTGGAATGGGATGGGATCCCTGGAATGGGATGGGATGGGATTCCTGGGATGGGAATGGATGGGATGGGATGGGATTGAATGGGATGGGATCCCTGGGATGGGATGGGATCCCTGTGATGGGATGGGATGGGATCCCTGTGATGGGATTTGTTGGTATGGGATCCCTGGGATGGGATGGAATACCTGGGATGAGATCGCTGGGATGGGATGGGATGGGATCCCTGCGCTGGGATGGGATCGGATGGTATCCCTGGGATGGGATACATGGGATGGGATCGGATGTGATTGCATGGGATGGGATTGGATGGGATGGGATGGGCTCGAATGGGTTGGGATGGGATGGGATCAATGGGATGGGAGCGGAGGGGATGGGATGGGATGGGTTGGGATCCCTGGGATGGGATCCCTTGGATGGGATGTGATCCCTGGGATGGGATGGGATGGGATGGGATCGATGGGATGGGATGGGTTGGGATGGGTTGGGATGGGTTGGGATGGGATAGGATCGCTGGGATTGGATCCCGGGGATGAGATGGGAACCCTGTGATGGGATCCCTGGGATGGGATGGGATGGGATGGGATGGGATGGGATGGGATGGGATGGGATGGAATGGAATGGGATGGGATGGAATGGAATGGGATGGGATGGGATTGGATGGGATGGCATGGGTTGGGATGGGATTCGATGGGATGGGATGGGATGGGATCCCTGGGATGGGATTGGATGGGATGGGATGGGATCCCTGGGATGGAATCCCTGGGATAGGATGGGATCCCTGGGTTGGGATCGAATCCCTGGGATGGCATCCCTGGGATGGGATGGAATCTCAGGGATGGGATCCCTGGGATGGGATGGGTTGGAATGGGATGGGATCCCTGGGATGGGATGGGATCCCTGGGATGGGATGGGATCCCTGGGTTGGGATGGGTTCCATGGGATGGGATCCCTGGGATGGGATGGGATGGGATGGGATGGGATAGGATCTCTGGGATAGGATCCCTGGGATGAGATGGGATCCCTGGGATGGGATCCCTGGGATGGGATGGGATCCCTGGGATGTTATCGGATCCGTGGGATGGGATGGGATGGGATGGGATGGGATGGGATGGGATGGGATGGGATGGGATGGGATCCCTGGGATGGGATACCTGGGGTGGGATGGGATGGGATTGGATGGGATGGGATGGGATCCCTGGGATGGGATGGGATGCGATGGGATGGGATGGGATCCCTGGGATGGGATCCCTGGGATGGGATGGGATGGGATCCCTGGGATGGGATGGGATCCCTGGGATGGGATGTGTTCACTGGGATGGGATGGGATCCCTGGAATGGGATGGGATGGGATTCCTGGGATGGGATGGGATCCCTGGCATAGTATGGGATTCCTGCGTTGGGATCGAATCCCTGGGATGGCATCCGTGAGATGGGATGAGATCTCTAACATGGGATCCCTGGGATGGGATGTGATCCCTGGGATGAGATGGGATGGGATGGAATGGGATGGGATCCCTGGGATGGGATCCCTGGGGTGTTATCCCTGGGATGGGATGGGATCCCTGGGATGGGATGGGATCCCTGGGATGGGATGGGATGGGAAGGGATGGGATCCATGGGAAGGGATGGGTTGGGATGGGTTGGGAACCGTTGGATGGGATCTTATGGGATCCCTGGGATGAGATGGGATGGGATTGGATCCCTGGGATGGGATGAGATGTGATGCTAGGGATGGGATCCCTGGAATGTGATCCCTCGTATGGGATGGGATCCGTGGGATGGGATCCCTGGGATGGGATGGGATGGGATGGGATGGGATGGGATGGGATGGGATGGGATGGGAAGGGAAGGGATGGGATGCGATCCCTGGGATGGTATGGGATGGGATGGGATGGGATCACTGGGATGGGATGGGATCCATGGGATGGGATGGGTTGGGATGGGATTGGATCCCTGGGATGGGATGGAATGTGATGGGGTGGGATGGGATGGGTTGGGATGGGATGGGATCCCTGGGTTGGGATGGGTTCCATGCGATGGGATCCCTGGGATGGGATGGGATGGGATGGGATCCCTGGAATGGGATGGGATGGGATGGGATGGGATGGGATGGGATCCATGGGGTGGGATGGGTTGGGATGGGATTGGATCCCTGGGATAGGATGGAATGTGATGGGGTGGGATGGGATGGGATGGGATGGGTTGGGATGGGATGGGATCCCTGGGATGGGATGGGATGGGATCGCTGGGATGGGAACAGATGAAATGGGATCCCTGGGATGGGATGGAATCCCTGGGATGGGATGGGATGGGATGGGATGGGATGGGAGGGGTTGGGATGGGATCCCTGGGATGGGTTGGGATCCCTGGGATGGGATGGCCTCCCTGGGATGGGATCCATGGGATGGGTTACTTGGGATGGGATAGGATCCCTGGGATGGGAGAGGATGGGATGGGATATGTTGGGATGGGATGGGATCATTGGGATGGGATGGGATCCCTGGGATGGGATGCCTGGGATGGGATGGGATGGAATGGCATGGGATCCCTGGGATGAGATGGGCTGGGATAGGATACCTGGGATGGGAAAAGATGGGATAGGATCCCTGGGATGGGATGGAATCCCTGGGATGGGATAGCTGGGATGGGATTGGATCCCTGGGATGGGATGGGATCCCTGGGATGGTATGAGATCCCTGGGATGGGATCCCTGGGATGGGATTGGATCCCTGGGATGGGATGCCTGGGATGGGATGGAATGGCATGGGATCCCTGGGATGAGATGGGCTGGGATGGGATCCCTGGGATGGGATGGGATGGGATGGGATGGGATGGGATAGGATGGGAATGGGATAGGATGGGATGGGTTGGGATGGAATGGGATGGGATGGGGTGGGATGGGATTGGATGGGATGGGATGCGATCCCTGGGATGGGATGGGATGGGATCCCTGGGATGGGATGGGATGGGATCCCTGGGATGAGATGGGCTGGGATGGGATCCCTGCTATGGGATGGGATGGGACCCCTGCGCTGGCATGGGATGGGATCCCTGGGATGGGATACCTGGGATGGGTTCGGATGGGATTGGATGGGATGGGATGGGATCCATGGGATGGGATGGGATCCCTGGGATGGGATGGGATGGGATCCCTGGAATGGGATTCCTGGGATGGGATGGGATCCCTGGGTTGGGATCGAATCCCTGGGATGGCATCCGTGAGATGGGATGGGATCTCTGACATGGGATCCCTGGCATGGGATGTGATCCCTGGGATGAGATGGGATGGGATGGAATGGAATTGGATCCCTGGGATGGGATGGGATCCCTGGGATGTTATCCCTGGGATGGGATGGGATCCCTGGGATGGGATGGGATGGGATGGGATGGGATGGGATGGGATGGGATGGGCTGGGAAGGGATGGGATGGGATCCCTGGGATGGGATGGGATCCCTGGGACGGCATGGGATGGGATCGGATGGGATGGGATGGAATGGGATGGGATGGGGTGGGATGGGATTGGATGGGATGGGATGCGATCCCTGGGATGGGATGGGATGGGATCCCTGGGATGGGATGGGATCCATGGGATGGGATGGGTTGGGATGGGATTGGATCCATGGGATGCGATGGGATGGGATGGGATCCCAAGGATGGAAACAGAAGAAATGGGATCCCTGGGATGGGATGGAATCCCTGGGATGGGATAGCTGGGATGGGATGGTATCCCTGGAATGGGATGGGATGGGTTGGGTTGGGATGGGATGGGATCCCTGGGATGGGATGGGATGGGATGGGATGGGATCCCTGGGATGGGAACAGATGAAATGGGATCCCCGGGATGGGATGGAATCCCTGGGATGGGATAGCAGGGATGGGATGGGATCCCTGGGATGGGATGGGATCCCTGGTATGGGTTGGGATCTCTGGGATGGGATGGGATGGGATGGGATGGGATGGGATGGGATGGGATGGGATGGGATAGGAGGGGATGGGATGGGATGGGATCCCTGGGATGGGATGGGATCCCTGGGATGGGATGGGATGGGTTGGGATGGGATGGGATCCCTGGGATGGGATGGGACGGGATCCCTGGGATGGGAAGAGATGAAATGGGATCCCCGGGATGGGATGGGATCCCTGGGATGTGATCCCTGGGATGGGATCCCTGGGATGGGATGGGATGGGATGGGATGGGATGGGATGGGAAGGGATGGGATGGGCTGGGAAGGGATGGGATGGGATGGGGTGGGATGGGATTGGATGGGATGGGATGGGATTTGATGGGATGGGATGCGATCCCTGGGATGGGATGGGATGGGATGGGATGGGATGGGATCCATGGGATGGGATGGGATCCATGGGATGGGATGGGTTGGGATGGGATTGGATCCATGGGATGGGATGGGATTGAATGGGATGGGATGGGGTGGGATGGGATTGGATGGGATGGGATGCGATCCCTGGGATGGGATGGGATGGGATGGGATGGGATGGGATGGGATGGGATGGGATCCCTGGGATGGGATGGGATGGGATCCCTGGGATGGGATGGGTTGGGATGGGATTGGATCCATGGGATGGGATGGGATGGGATCCCAGGTATGGGAACAGATGAAATGGGATCCCCGGGATGGGATGGAAACCCTGGGATGGGATAGCTGGGATGGGATGGTATCTCTGGAATGGGATGGGATGGGATGGGATGGGTTTGGATGGGATGGGATCCCTGGGATGGGATGGGATCGGATCCCTGGGATGGGGACAGATGAAATGGGATCCCCGGGATGGGATGGAATCCCTGGGGTGGGATAGCTGGGATGGGATGGGATCCCTGGGATGGGATTGGATCCCTGGGATGGGTTGGGACCCCTGGGATGGGATGGGATGGTATGGGATGGGATAGGATAGGATGGGATGGGATGGGATGGGATGGGATCCCTGGGATGGGATGGGATCCCTGGGATGGGATGGGATGGGATCCCTGGATTGGGATGGGATCCCTGGGATGGGATGGGATCCCTGAGATGGAATGGGATCCCTGGGATCGGATGGGATGGGATCCCTGGATTGGGATGGGATCCCTGGGATGGGATGGGATCCCTGGGATGGGATGGGATCTGTGGGATGGGATGGGATCCCTGGGATGGGATGGGATCCCTGGAAAGGGAAGGGATGGGATTCCTGGGTTGGGAATGGATGGGATCCCTTGGATGGGACGGGGTGGGATAGGATACCTGGGATGGGAACAGATGGGATAGAATCCCTGGGATGGGGTGGAATCCCTGGGATGGGATAGCTGGGATGGGATTGGATCCCTGGGATGGGATGGGATCCCTGGGATGGGATGCCTGGGATGGGATTGCATCCCTGGGATGGGATGCCTGGGATGGGATGGGATGGGATGGCATGGGGTCCCTGGGATGAGATGGGCTGGGATGGGATCCCTGGGATGGGATGGGAATGGGATAGGATGGGATGGGTTGGGATGGAATGGGATGGGATGGGGTGGGATGGGATTGGATGGGATGGGATGCGATGCCTGGGATGGGATGGGATGGGATCCCTGGGATGGGATAGGATCCCTGGGATGGGATGCCTGGGATGGGATGGGATGGCATGGGATCCCTGGGATGAGATGGGCTGGGATGGGATACCTGGGATGAGATGGGCTGGGATGGGATCCCTGCTATGTGATGGGATGGGACCCCTGCGCTGGCATGGGACGGGATGCCTGGGATGGGACACCTGGGATGGGATCGGATGGGATTGGATGGGATGGGATCCCTGGGATGGGATGGGATCCCTGGGATGGGATGGGATGAGATCCCTGGAATGGGATTCCTGGGATGGGATGGGATCGAATCCCTGGGATGGCATCCGTGAGATGGGATGGGATCTCTGACATGGGATCCCTGGCATGGGATGGGATCCCTGGGATGTTATCCCTGGGATGGGATGGGATCCCTGGGATGGGATGGGATCCCTGGGATGGGATGGGATGGGATGGGATGGGAAGGGATGGGAGGGGATGGGATCCCTGGGATTGGATCCCTGGGATGAGATGGAATACCTGGCATGAGATAGCAGGGATGATTGGGATGGGATGGGATGGGATGGGATGGGATGGGATGGGATGGGATGGGATGGGATGGGTTGGGATGGGATGGGATCCCTGGGATGGGATGGGATGGGATGGGATGGGATCCCTGGTATGGGAACAGATGAAATGGGATGCCCGGGATGGGATGGAATCCCTGGGATGGGATAGCTGGGATGGGATGGTATCCCTGGAATGGGATGGGTTGGGATGGGATGGGATCCCTGGGATGGGATGGGATGGGATGGGATCCCTGGGATGGGAACAGATGAAATGGGATCCCCGGGATGGGATGGAATCCCTGGGATGGGATAGCTGGGATGGGATGGGATCCCTGGGATGGGATGGGATGGGATGGGATGGGATGGGATGGGATGGGATGGGATGGGATAGGATGGGATGGAATGGGATGGGATGGGGTGGGATGGGATTGGATGGGATGGGATGCGATCCCTGGGATGGGATGGGATGGGATCCCTGGGATGGGATGGGATCCATGGGATGGGATGGGTTGGGATGGGATTGGATCCATGGGATGGGATGGGATGGGATGGCATCCCAGGGATGGGAACAGATGAAATGGGATCCCTGGGATGGGATGGAATCCCTGGGATGGGATAGCTGGGATGGGGTGGTATCCCTGGAATGGGATGGGATGGGATGGGATGGGTTGAGATGGGATGGGATCCCTGGGATGGGATGGGATGGGGTCCCTGGGATGGGAACAGATGAAATGGGATCCCCGGGATGGGATGGAATCCCTGGGATGGGATAGCTGGGATGGGATGGGATCCCTGGGATGGGATGGGATCCCTGGGATGGGTTGGGATCCCTGGGATGGGATGGGATGGGATGGGATGGGATGGGATGGGATGGGATAGGATGGGATGGGATGGGATCCCTGGGATTGGATGGGATGGGATGGGATGGGATCCATGGGATGGGATGGGATCCATGGGATGGGATGGGTTGGGATGGGATTGGATCCATGGGATGGGATGGGATTGAATGGGATGGGATGGGGTGGGATGGGATTGGATGGGATGGGATGCGATCCCTGGGATGGGATGGGATGGGATGGGATGGGATGGGATCCCTGGGATGGGATGGGATGGGATCCCTGGGATGGGATGGGTTGGGATGGGATTGGATCCATGGGATGGGATGGGATGGGATCCCAGGTATGGGAACAGATGAAATGGGATCCCCGGGATGGGATGGAAACCCTGGGATGGGATAGCTGGGATGGGATGGTATCCCTGGAATGGGATGGGATGGGATGGAATGGGATGGGTTTGGATGGGATGGGATCCCTGGGATGGGATGGGATCGGATCCCTGGGATGGGGACAGATGAAATGGGATCCCCGGGATGGGATGGAATCCCTGCGGTGGGATAGCTGGGATGGGATGGGATCCCTGGGATGGGATTGGATCCCTGGGATGGGTTGGGACCCCTGGGATGGGATGGGATGGTATGGGATGGGATAGGATGGGATGGGATGGGATGGGATGGGATGGGATGGGATCCCTGGGATGGGATCCCTGGGATGGGATGGGATCCCTGGGATGGGATGGGATGGGATCCCTGGATTGGGATGGGATCCCTGGGATGGGATGGGATCCCTGAGATGGAATGGGATCCCTGGGATCGGATGGGATGGGATCCCTGGATTGGGATTGGATCCCTGGGATGGGATGGGATCCCTGGGATGGGATGCCTGGGATGGGATTGCATCCCTGGGATGGGATGCCTGGGATGGGATGGGATGGGATGGCATGGGGTCCCTGGGATGAGATGGGCTGGGATGGGATCCCTGGGATGGGATGGGAATGGGATAGGATGGGATGGGTTGGGATGGAATGGGATGGGATGGGGTGGGATGGGTTGGGATGGAATGGGATGGGATGGGGTGGGATGGGATTGGATGTGATGGGATGCGATGCCTGGGATGGGATGGGATGGGATCCCTGGGATGGGATAGGATCCCTGGGATGGGATGCCTGGGATGGGATGGGATGGCATGGGATCCCTGGGATGAGATGGGCTGGGATGGGATACCTCGGATGAGATGGGCTGGGATGGGATCCCTGCTATGGGATGGGATGGGACCCCTGCGCTGGCATGGGACGGGATGCCTGGGATGGGATACCTGGGATGGGATCGGATGGGATTGGATGGGATGGGATCCCTGGGCTGGGATGGGATGGGATCCCTGGGATGGGATGGGATGAGATCCCTGGAATGGGATTCCTGGGATGGGATGGGATCGAATCCCTGGGATGGCATCCGTGAGATGGGATGGGATCTCTGACATGGGATCCCTGGCATGGGATGGGATCCCTGGGATGTTATCCCTGGGATGGGATGGGATCCCTGGGATGGGATGGGATCCCTGGGATGGGATGGGATGGGATGGGATGGGATGGGAAGGGATGGGAGGGAATGGGATCCCTGGGATTGGATCCCTGGGTTGAGATGGAATACCTGGCATGAGATAGCAGGGATGATTGGGATGGGATGGGATGGGATGGGATGGGATGGGATGGGATGGGATGGGATGGGATGGGATGGGATGGGATGGGATGGGATCCCTGGGATGGGATGAGATGGGATGGAATCCCTGGGATGGGATAGCTGGGATGGGATGGTATCCCTGGAATGGGATGGGTTGGGATGGGATGGGATCCCTGGGATGGGATGGGATGGGATCCCTGGGATGGGAAAAGATGAAATGGGATCCCCGGGATGGGATGGAATCCCTGGGATGGGATAGCTGGGATGGGATGGGATCCCTGGGATGGGATGGGATGGGATGGGATGGGATGGGATGGGATGGGATGGGATAGGATGGGATGGAATGGGATGGGATGGGGTGGGATGGGATTGGATGGGATGGGATGCGATCCCTGGGATGGGATGGGATGGGATCCCTGGGATGGGATGGGATCCATGGGATGGGATCGGTTGGGATGGGATTGGATCCATCGGATGGGATGGGATGGGATGGCATCCCAGGGATGGGAACAGATGAAATGGGATCCCTGGGATGGGATGGAATCCCTGGGATGGGATAGCTGGGATGGGGTGGTATCCCTGGAATGGGATGGGATGGGATGGGATGGGTTGAGATGGGATGGGATCCCTGAGATGGGATGGGATGGGGTCCCTGGGATGGGAACAGATGAAATGGGATCCCCGGGATGGGATGGAATCCCTGGGATGGGATAGCTGGGATGGGATGGGATCCCTGGGATGGGATGGGATCCCTGGGATGGGTTGGGATCCCTGGGATGGGATGGGATGGGATGGGATGGGATGGGATGGGATGGGATGGGATAGGATGGGATGGGATGGGATCCCTGGGATTGGATGGGATCCCTGGGATGGGATGGGATCCCTGGGATGGGATGGGATCCATGGGATGGGATGGGATCCCTGGGATTGGATGGGATCCCTGGGATGGGATGGGATGGGATGGGATGGGATCCATGGGATGGGTTGGGATCCCTGGGATGGGATGGGATGGGATGGGATGGGATGGGATGGGATGGGATGGGATAGGATGGGATGGGATCCCTGGGATGGGATGGTATCCCTGGGATGGGATGGGATGGGATCCCTGGATTGGGATGGGATCCCTGGGATGGGATGGGATCCCTGGGATGGGATGGGATGGGATCCCTGGGATGGGATGGGATTTCTGGGACGGGATGGGATGGGATCCATGGGATGGGTTGGGATCCCTGGGATGGGATGGGATCTCTGGTATGGGTTGGGATCCCTGGAATGGGATTCCTGGGATGGGATGGGATCTCTGGTATGGGTTGGGATCCCTGGAATGGGATTCCTGGGATGGGATGGGATCCCTGTGTTGGGATCGAATCCCTGGGATGGCATCCGTGAGATGGGATGGGATCTCTGACATGGGATCCCTGGCATGGGATGTGATCCCTGGTATGAGATGGGATGGGATGGAATGGAATTGGATCCCTGGGATGGGATGGGATCCCTGGGATGTTATCCCTGGGATGGGATGGGATCCCTGGGATGGGATGGGATGGGAAGGGATGGGATGGGAGGGGATGGGATCCCTGGGATTGGATCCCTGGGATGAGATGGAATACCTGGCATGAGATAGCAGGGATGATTGGGATGGGATGGGATGGGATGGGATGGGATGGGATGGGATGGGATGGGATGGGACTGGATGGGATGGGATGGGATGGGATGGGATGGGATGGGATCCCTGGGATGGTATGGGATCCCTGGGATGGGATCCCTGGGATGGGATCCATGGGATGGGATGGATTGGGATGGGTTGGGAACCGTTTGATGGGATCTTATGGGATCCCAGGGATGAGATGGGATGGGATTGGATCCCTGGGATGGGATGAGATGGGATCCTACCGATGGGATCCCTGGAATGTGATCCCTCCTATGGGATGGGATCCCTGGGATGGGATGGAATCCCTGGGATGGGATCCCGGGGATGCGATGGGATCCCTGGGATGGGATGTGATGGGATGGGATGGGATGGGATGGGATGGGATGGCATGGGATGGCATGGGATGGGATGGGATGGGATCCCAGGGATGGGATGGGATCCCTGGGACGGCATGGGATGGGATCGGATGGGATGGGATGGAATGGGATGGGATGGGATGGGGTGGGATGGGATCCCAGGGATGGGATGGGATCCCTGGGACGGCATGGGATGGGATCGGATGGGATGGGATGGGATGGAATGGGATGGGATGGGATGGGGTGGGATGGGACTGGATGGGATGGCATGCGATCCCTGGGATGGGATGGGTTGGGATGGGATTGGATCCATGGGATGGGATGGGATGGGATGGGATGGGATGGGATGGGATGGGTTGGGATGGGATGGGATCCCTGGGATGGGATGGGATCCCTGGGAAGGGAACAGATGAAATGGGATCCCCGGGATGGGATGGAATCCCTGGGATCGGATAGCTGGGATGGGATGGGATCCCTGGGATGGGATGGGATCCCTGGTATGGGTTGGGATCTCTGGGATGGGATGGGATGGGATCCCTGGTATGGGTTGGGATCTCTGGGATGGGATGGGATGGGATGGGATAGGATGGGATGGGATCCCTGGGATTGGATGGGATCCCTGGGATGGGATGGGATCCCTGGGATGGGTTGGGATCCCTGGGATGGGATGGGATGGGATGGGATGGGATGGGATGGGATGGGGTAGGATGGGATGGAATGGGATGGGATGGGGTGGGATGGGATTGGATTGGATGGGATGGGATGCGATCCCTGGGATGGGATGGGATGGGATCACTGGGATGGGATGGGATCCATGGGATGGGATGGGTTGGGATGGGATTGGATCCATGGGATGGGATGGGATGGGATGGGATCCCAGGGATGGGAACAGATGAAATGGGATCCCTGGGATGGGATGGAATCCCTGGGATGGGATAGCTGGGATGGGGTGGTATCCCTGGAATGAGATGGGATGGGATGGGTTGAGATGGGATGGGATCCCTGGGATGGGATGGGATGGGATCGAATCCCTGGGATGGCATCCGTGAGATGGGATGGGATCTCTGACATGGGATCCCTGGCATGGGATGGGATCCCTGGGATGTTATCCCTGGGATGGGATGGGATCCCTGGCATGGGATGGGATGGGAAGGGATGGGATGGGATGGGAGGGGATGGGATCCCTGGGATGTTATCCCTGGGATGGGTTGGGATCCCTGGGATGGGATGGGATGGGATGGGATGGGATTGGATGGGATGGGTCTGGATGGGATGGGATGGGATGGGATGGGATGGGATCCCTGGGATGGTATGGGATCCCTGGGATGGGATCCCTGGGATGGGATCCATGGGATGGGATGGGTTGGGATGGGTTGGGAACCGTTTGATGGGATCTTATGGGATCCCTGGGATGAGATGGGATGGGATTGGATCCCTGGGATGGGATGAGATGGGATCCTACGGATGGGATCCCTGGAATGTGATCCCTCGTATGGGATGGGATCCCTGGGATGGGATGGAATCCCTGCGATGGGATCCCGGGGATGCGATGGGATCCCTGGGATGGGATGGGATGGGATGGGATGGGATGGGATGGGATGGGATGGGATGGGATGGGAAGGGATGGGATGGGATGGGATGGGAAGGGATGGGATGGGATCCCTGGGATGGGATGGGATCCATGGGATGGGATGGGTTGGGATGGGACTGGATCCATGGGATGGGATGGGATTGAATGGGATGGGATGGGGTGGGATGGGATTGGATGGGATGGGATGCGATCCCTGGGATGGGATGGGATGGGATCCCTGGGATGGGATGGGTTGGGATGGGATTGGATCCATGGGATGGGATGGGATGGGATCCCAGGGATGGGAACAGATGAAATGGGATCCCCGGGATGGGATGGAAACCCTGGGATGGGATAGCTGGGATGGGATGGTATCCCTGGAAAGGGATGGGATGGGATGGGTTTGGATGGGATGGGATCCCTGGGATGGGATGGGATGGGATCCCTGGGATGGGGACAGATGAAATGGGATCCCCGGGATGGGATGGAATCCCTGGGGTGGGATAGCTGGGATGGGATGGGATCCCTGGGATGGGATGGGATGGGATGGGATGGGATGGGATAGGATGGGATGGGATGGGATGGGATGGGATGGGATGGGATGGGCTGGGATGGGATGGGATGGGATGGGATGGGATAGGATGGGATGGGATGGGATGGGATGGGATGGGATGGGATGGGATCCCTGGGATGGGATGGGATCCCTGGGATGGGATGGGATGGGATAGGATGGGATGGGATCCCTGGGATGGGATGGGATCCCTGAGATGGGATGGGATCCCTGGGATGGGATGGGATCCCTGGGATGGGATGGGATGGGATCCCTGGATTGGGATGGGATCCCTGGGATGGCATGGGATCTGTGGGATGGGATGGGATCCGTGGGATGGGATGGGATCCCTGGAAAGGGAAGGGATGGGATTCCTGGGTTGGGAATGGATGGGATCCCTTGGATGGGACGGGGTGGGATAGGATACCTGGGATGGGAACAGATGGGATAGGATCCCTGGGATGGGAAGGAATCCCAGGGATGGGATAGCTGGGATGGGATTGGATCCCTGGGATGGGATGGGATCCCTGGGATGGTATGAGATCCCTGGGATGGAATCCCTGGGATGGGATTGGATCCCTGGGATGGGATGCCTGGGATGGGATGGGATGGGATGGGATGGGATGGGATGGGATGGGATGGGATGGGATGGGATCCCTGGGATGAGATGGGCTGGGATGGGATCTCTGGGATGGGATGGGATGGGATGGGATGCGAATAGGATAGGATGGGATGGGTTGGGATGGAATGGGATGGGATGGGGTGGGATGGGATTGGATGCGATGGGATGCGATCCCTGGGATGGCATGGGATGGGATCCCAGGGATGGGATAGGATCCCGGGGATGGGATGCCTGGGATGGGATGGGATGGCATGGGATCCCTGGGATGAGATGGGCTGGGATGGAATCCCTGGGATGGGATAGCTGGGATGGGGTGGTATCCCTGGAATGGGATGGGATGGGATGGGTTGAGATGGGATGGGATCCCTGGGATGGGATGGGATGGGATCGAATCCCTGGGATGGCATCCGTGAGATGGGATGGGATCTCTGACATGGGATCCCTGGCATGGGATGGGATCCCTGGGATGTTATCCCTGGGATGGGATGGGATCCCTGGGATGGGATGGGATGGGAAGGGATGGGATGGGAGGGGATGGGATCCCTGGGATGTTATCCCTGGGATGGGATGGGATCCCTGGGATGGGATGGGATGGGATGGGATGGGATGGGATGGGATTGGATGGGATGGGACTGGATGGGATGGGATGGGATGGGATGGGATCCCTGGGATGGTATGGGATCCCTGGGATGGGATCCCTGGGATGGGATCCATGGGATGGGATGGGTTGGGATGGGTTGGGAACCGTTTGATGGGATCTTATGGGATCCCTGGGATGAGATGGGATGGGATTGGATCCCTGGGATGGGATGAGATGGGATCCTACGGATGGGATCCCTGGAATGTGATCCCTCGTATGGGATGGGATCCCTGGGATGGGATGGAATCCCTGGGATGGGATCCCGGGGATGCGATGGGATCCCTGGGATGGGATGGGATGGAATGGGATGGGATGGGAAGGGATGGGATGGGCTGGGAAGGGATGGGATGGGATCCCTGGGATGGGATGGGATCCCTGGGACGGCATGGGATGGGATGGGATGGGATGGGATGGGATGGGATGGGATGGGATGGGATGGGATGGGATGGGATGGGATGGGATGGGATGGAATGGGATGGGATGGGGTGGGATGGGATTGGATGGGATGGGATGCGATCCCTGGGATGGGATCCCTGGGATGGGATGGGATCCATGGGATGGGATGGGTTGGGATGGGATTGGATCCATGGGATGCGATGGGATGGGATGGGATCCCAAGGATGGAAACAGATGAAATGGGATCCCTGGGATGGGATGGAATCCCTGGGATGGGATAGCTGGGATGGGATGGTATCCCTGGAATGGGATGGGATGGGATGGGTTGGGATGGGATGCGATCCCTGGGATGGGATGGGATGGAATCCCTGGGATGGGATAGCTGGGATGGGATGGGATCCCTGGGATGGGATGGGATGGCATGGGATGGGATGGGATGGGATGGGATGGGATCCCAGGGATGGGATGGGATCCCTGGGACGGCATGGGATGGGATCGGATGGGATGGGATGGAATGGGATGGGATGGGATGGGGTGGGATGGGATCCCAGGGATGGGATGGGATCCCTGGGACGGCATGGGATGGGATCGGATGGGATGGGATCGGATGGAATGGGATGGGATGGGATGGGGTGGGATGGGACTGGATGGGATGGCATGCGATCCCTGGGATGGGATGGGTTGGGATGGGATTGGATCCATGGGATGGGATGGGATGGGATGGGATGGGATGGGATGGGATGGGTTGGGATGGGATGGGATCCCTGGGATGGGATGGGATCCCTGGGAAGGGAACAGATGAAATGGGATCCCCGGGATGGGATGGAATCCCTGGGATCGGATAGCTGGGATGGGATGGGATCCCTGGGATGGGATGGGATCCCTGGTATGGGTTGGGATCTGTGGGATGGGATGGGATGGGATCCCTGGTATGGGTTGGGATCTCTGGGATGGGATGGGATGGGATGGGATAGGATGGGATGGGATCCCTGGGATTGGATGGGATCCCTGGGATGGGATGGGATCCCTGGGATGGGTTGGGATCCCTGGGATGGGATGGGATGGGATGGGATGGGATGGGATGGGGTAGGATGGGATGGAATGGGATGGGATGGGGTGGGATGGGATTGGATTGGATGGGATGGGATGCGATCCCTGGGATGGGATGGGATGGGATCACTGGGATGGGATGGGATCCATGGGATGGGATGGGTTGGGATGGGATTGGATCCATGGGATGGGATGGGATGGGATGGGATCCCAGGGATGGGAACAGATGAAATGGGATCCCTGGGATGGGATGGAATCCCTGGGATGGGATAGCTGGGATGGGGTGGTATCCCTGGAATGAGATGGGATGGGATGGGTTGAGATGGGATGGGATCCCTGGGATGGGATGGGATGGGATCGAATCCCTGGGATGGCATCCGTGAGATGGGATGGGATCTCTGACATGGGATCCCTGGCATGGGATGGGATCCCTGGGATGTTATCCCTGGGATGGGATGGGATCCCTGGCATGGGATGGGATGGGAAGGGATGGGATGGGATGGGAGGGGATGGGATCCCTGGGATGTTATCCCTGGGATGGGTTGGGATCCCTGGGATGGGATGGGATGGGATGGGATGGGATTGGATGGGATGGGTCTGGATGGGATGGGATGGGATGGGATGGGATGGGATCCCTGGGATGGTATGGGATCCCTGGGATGGGATCCCTGGGATGGGATCCATGGGATGGGATGGGTTGGGATGGGTTGGGAACCGTTTGATGGGATCTTATGGGATCCCTGGGATGAGATGGGATGGGATTGGATCCCTGGGATGGGATGAGATGGGATCCTACGGATGGGATCCCTGGAATGTGATCCCTCGTATGGGATGGGATCCCTGGGATGGGATGGAATCCCTGCGATGGGATCCCGGGGATGCGATGGGATCCCTGGGATGGGATGGGATGGGATGGGATGGGATGGGATGGGATGGGATGGGATGGGATGGGAAGGGATGGGATGGGATGGGATGGGAAGGGATGGGATGGGATCCCTGGGATGGGATGGGATCCATGGGATGGGATGGGTTGGGATGGGACTGGATCCATGGGATGGGATGGGATTGAATGGGATGGGATGGGGTGGGATGGGATTGGATGGGATGGGATGCGATCCCTGGGATGGGATGGGATGGGATCCCTGGGATGGGATGGGTTGGGATGGGATTGGATCCATGGGATGGGATGGGATGGGATCCCAGGGATGGGAACAGATGAAATGGGATCCCCGGGATGGGATGGAAACCCTGGGATGGGATAGCTGGGATGGGATGGTATCCCTGGAAAGGGATGGGATGGGATGGGTTTGGATGGGATGGGATCCCTGGGATGGGATGGGATGGGATCCCTGGGATGGGGACAGATGAAATGGGATCCCCGGGATGGGATGGAATCCCTGGGGTGGGATAGCTGGGATGGGATGGGATCCCTGGGATGGGATGGGATGGGATGGGATGGGATGGGATGGGATGGGATAGGATGGGATGGGATGGGATGGGATGGGATGGGATGGGCTGGGATGGGATGGGATGGGATGGGATGGGATAGGATGGGATGGGATGGGATGGGATGGGATGGGATGGGATGGGATCCCTGGGATGGGATGGGATCCCTGGGATGGGATGGGATGGGATAGGATGGGATGGGATCCCTGGGATGGGATGGGATCCCTGAGATGGGATGGGATCCCTGGGATGGGATGGGATCCCTGGGATGGGATGGGATGGGATCCCTGGATTGGGATGGGATCCCTGGGATGGCATGGGATCTGTGGGATGGGATGGGATCCGTGGGATGGGATGGGATCCCTGGAAAGGGAAGGGATGGGATTCCTGGGTTGGGAATGGATGGGATCCCTTGGATGGGACGGGGTGGGATAGGATACCTGGGATGGGAACAGATGGGATAGGATCCCTGGGATGGGAAGGAATCCCAGGGATGGGATAGCTGGGATGGGATTGGATCCCTGGGATGGGATGGGATCCCTGGGATGGTATGAGATCCCTGGGATGGAATCCCTGGGATGGGATTGGATCCCTGGGATGGGATGCCTGGGATGGGATGGGATGGGATGGGATGGGATGGGATGGGATGGGATGGGATGGGATCCCTGGGATGAGATGGGCTGGGATGGGATCTCTGGGATGGGATGGGATGGGATGGGATGCGAATAGGATAGGATGGGATGGGTTGGGATGGAATGGGATGGGATGGGGTGGGATGGGATTGGATGCGATGGGATGCGATCCCTGGGATGGCATGGGATGGGATCCCAGGGATGGGATAGGATCCCTGGGATGGGATGCCTGGGATGGGATGGGATGGCATGGGATCCCTGGGATGAGATGGGCTGGGATGGGATCCCAGGGATGGGATAGGATCCCTGGAATGGGATGGGATGGGATGGGTTGAGATGGGATGGGATCCCTGGGATGGGATGGGATGGGATCGAATCCCTGGGATGGCATCCGTGAGATGGGATGGGATCTCTGACATGGGATCCCTGGCATGGGATGGGATCCCTGGGATGTTATCCCTGGGATGGGATGGGATCCCTGGGATGGGATGGGATGGGAAGGGATGGGATGGGAGGGGATGGGATCCCTGGGATGTTATCCCTGGGATGGGATGGGATCCCTGGGATGGGATGGGATGGGATGGGATGGGATGGGATGGGATTGGATGGGATGGGACTGGATGGGATGGGATGGGATCCCTGGGATGGTATGGGATCCCTGGGATGGGATCCCTGGGATGGGATCCATGGGATGGGATGGGTTGGGATGGGTTGGGAACCGTTTGATGGGATCTTATGGGATCCCTGGGATGAGATGGGATGGGATTGGATCCCTGGGATGGGATGAGATGGGATCCTACGGATGGGATCCCTGGAATGTGATCCCTCGTATGGGATGGGATCCCTGGGATGGGATGGAATCCCTGGGATGGGATCCCGGGGATGCGATGGGATCCCTGGGATGGGATGGGATGGAATGGGATGGGATGGGAAGGGATGGGATGGGCTGGGAAGGGATGGGATGGGATCCCTGGGATGGGATGGGATCCCTGGGACGGCATGGGATGGGATGGGATGGGATGGGATGGGATGGGATGGGATGGGATGGGATGGGATGGGATGGGATGGGATGGGATGGGATGGGATGGAATGGGATGGGATGGGGTGGGATGGGATTGGATGGGATGGGATGCGATCCCTGGGATGGGATCCCTGGGATGGGATGGGATCCATGGGATGGGATGGGTTGGGATGGGATTGGATCCATGGGATGCGATGGGATGGGATGGGATCCCAAGGATGGAAACAGATGAAATGGGATCCCTGGGATGGGATGGAATCCCTGGGATGGGATAGCTGGGATGGGATGGTATCCCTGGAATGGGATGGGATGGGATGGGTTGGGATGGGATGCGATCCCTGGGATGGGATGGGATGGAATCCCTGGGATGGGATAGCTGGGATGGGATGGGATCCCTGGGATGGGATGGGATCCCTGGTATGGTTTGGGATCTCTGGGATGGGATGGGATGGGATGGGATGGGATGGGATGGGATGGGATAGGATGGGTTGGGGTGGGATGGGATGGGATTGGATGGGATCCCTGGGATGGGATGGGATCCCTGGGATGGGTTGGGATCCCTGGGATGGGATGGGATGGGATGGGATGGGATGGGATGGGATGGGATGGGATGGGATGGGATGGGATAGGATGGGATGGAATGGGATGGGATGGGATGGGATGGGGTGGGATGGGATTGGATGGGATGGGATGCGATCCCTGGGATGGGATGGGATGGGATTCCTGGGATGGGATGGGATCCATGGGATGGGATGGGTTGGGATGGGATTGGATCCATGGGATGGGATGGGATGGGATGGCATCCCA
This sequence comes from Sturnus vulgaris, assembly GCF_052056855.1. Taxonomy (NCBI): domain Eukaryota; kingdom Metazoa; phylum Chordata; class Aves; order Passeriformes; family Sturnidae; genus Sturnus; species Sturnus vulgaris. The sequence goes on from NC_142282.1 coordinate 13,385,280, forward strand.
GGGATGGGAACAGATGAAATGGGAACCCTGGGATGGGATGGAATCCCTGGGATGGGATAGCTGGGATGGGGTGGTATCCCTGGAATGGGATGGGATGGGATGGGTTGAGATGGGATGGGATAGGATGGGATGGGAAGGGATGGGATGGGCTGGGAAGGGATGGGATGGGATAGGATGGGATGGGATGGGATGGGATCCCTGGGATGGGATGGGATCCCTGGGATGGTATGGGATGGGTTGGGATGGGATGGGATCCCTGGGATGTGATCCCTGGGATGGGATCCCTGGGATGGGATGGGATGGGATGGGATGGGATGGGATGGGATGGGATGGGATGGGAAGGGATGGGATGGGCTGGGAAGGGATGGGATGGGATGGGATGGGATGGGATGGGATGGCGTGGGATGGGATTGGATGGGATGGGATGGGATTTGATGGGATGGGATGCGATCCCTGGGATGGGATGTGATGGGATGGGATGGGTTGGGATGGGACTGGATCCATGGGATGGGATGGGATTGAATGGGATGGGATGGGGTGGGATGGGATGGAATGGGATGGGATGGGATCCCTGGGATGGGAAGGGATGGGATGGGATGGAATGGGATGGGATGGGATCCCTGGGAGGGGAAGGGATGGGATCCCTGGGATGGGATGGGTTGGGATGGGATTGGATCCATGGGATGGGATGGGATGGGATCCCAGGGATGGGAACCGATGAAATGGGATCCCCGGGATGGGATGGAAACCCTGGGATGGGATAGCTGGGATGGGATGGTATCCCTGGAAAGGGATGGGATGGGATGGGATGGGATGGGTTTGGATGGGATGGGATCCCTGGGATGGGATGGGATGGGATCCCTGGGATGGGGACCGATGAAATGGGATCCCCGGGATGGGATGGAATCCCTGGGGTGGGATAGCTGGGATGGGATGGGATCCCTGGGATGGGATTGGATCCCTGGGATGGGTTGGGACCCCTGGGATGGGATGGGATGGGATGGGATGGGATGGGATAGGATGGGATGGGATGGGATGGGATGGGATGGGATGGGATGGGATCCCTGGGATGGGATGGGATGGGATCCCTGGATTTGGAAGGGATCCCTGGGATGGGATGGGATCCCTGAGATGGGATGGGATCCCTGGGATGGGATGGGATCCCTGGGATGGGATGGGATGGGATCCCTGGATTGGGATGGGATCCCTGGGATGGGATGGGATCTGTGGGATGGGATGGGATCCGTGGGATGGGATGGGATCCCTGGAAAGGGAAGGGATGGGATTCCTGGGTTGGGAATGGATGGGATCCCTAGGATGGGACGGGGTGGGATAGGATACCTGGGATGGGAACAGATGGGATAGGATCCCTGGGATGGGGTGGAATCCCTGGGATGGGATAGCTGGGATGGGATTGGATCCCTGGGATGGGATGGGATCCCTGGGATGGTATGAGATCCCTGGGATGGAATCCCTGGGATGGGATTGGATCCCTGGGATGGGATGCCTGGGATGGGATGGGATGGGATGGGATGGGATGGGATGGGATGGGATGGGATGGGATGGGATGGGATCCCTGGGATGAGATGGGCTGGGATGGGATCCCTGGGATGGGATGGGATGGGATGGGATGCGATGCGAATGGGATAGGATGGGATGGGTTGGGATGGAATGGGATGGGTTGGGGTGGGATGGGATTGGATGGGATGGGATGCGATCCCTGGGATGGCATGGGATGGGATCCCTGGGATGGGATAGGATCCCTGGGATGGTATGCCTGGGATGGGATGGGATGGCATGGGATCCCTGGGATTAGATGGGCTGGGATGGGATCCCTGCTATGGGATGGGATGGGACCCCTGCGCTGCCATGGGATGGGATCCCTGGGATGGAATACCTGGGATGGGATCGGATGGGATTGGATGGGATGGGATGGGATCCCTGGGATGGGATGGGATCCCTGGGATGGGATGGGATGGGATCCCTGGAATGGGATTCCTGGGATGGGATGGGATCGAATCCCTGGGATGGCATCTGTGAGATGGGATGGGATCTCTGACATGGGATCCCTGGCATGGGATGGGATCCCTGGGATGTTATCCCTGGGATGGGATGGGATCCCTGGGATGGGATGGGATGGGATGGGAAGGGATGGGATGGGAGGGGATGGGATCCCTGGGATTGGATCCCTGGGATGAGATGGAATACCTGGCATGAGATAGCAGGGATGATTGCGATGGGATGGGATGGGATGGGATGGGATGGGATGGGATGGGATGGGACTGGATGGGATGGGATGGGATGGGATGGGATCCCTGGGATGGTATGGGATCCCTGGGATGGGATCCCTGGGATGGGATCCATGGGATGGGATGGGTTGGGATGGGTGGGGAACCGTTTGATGGGATCTTATGGGATCCCTGGGATGAGATGGGATGGGATTGGATCCCTGGGATGGGATGCGATGGGATCCCTGGGATGGGAACAGATGAAATGGGATCCCCGGGATGGGATGGAATCCCTGGGATGGGATAGCTGGGATGGGATGGGATACCTGGGATGGGATGGGATCCCTGGTATGGGCTGGGATCTCAGGGATGGGATGGGATGGGATCCCTGGTATGGGTTGGGATCTCTGGGATGGGATGGGATGGGATGGGATTGGATCCATGGGATGCGATGGGATGGGATGGGATCTCAAGGATGGAAACAGATGAAATGGGATCCCTGGGATGGGATGGAATCCCTGGGATGGGATAGCTGGGATGGGATGGTATCCCTGGAATGGGATGGGATGGGATGGGTTGGGATGGGATGGGATCCCTGGGATGGGATGGGATGGAATCCCTGGGATGCGATAGCTGGGATGGGATGGGATCCCTGGGATGGGATGGGATCCCTGGTATGGTTTGGGATCTCTGGGATGGGATGGGATGGGATAGGATGGGATGGGATGGGATGGGATTGGATGGGATCCCTGGGATGGGATGGGATCCCTGGGATGGGTTGGGATCCCTGGGATGGGATGGGATGGGATGGGATGGGATGGGATGGGATGGGATGGGATGGGATGGGATGGGTTGGGATCTCTGGGATGGGATGGGATGGAATGGGATGGGATGGGGTGGGATGGGATTGGATGGGATGGGATGCGATCCCTGGGATGGGATGGGATGGGATCCCTGGGATGGGATGGGATCCATGGGATGGGATGTGTTGGGATGGGATTGGATCCATGGGATGCGATGAGATGGGATGGGATCCCAAGGATGGAAACAGATGAAATGGGATCCCTGGGATGGGATGGAATCCCTGGGATGGGATAGCTGGGATGGGATGGTATCCCTGGAATGGGATGGGATGGGTTGGGATGGGATGGGATCCCTGGGATGGGATGGGATCCCTGGGATGGGATGGGATGGGATGGAATCCCTGGGATGGGATAGCTGGGATGGGATGGGATCCCTGGGATGGGATGGGATCCCTGGTATGGTTTGGGATCTCTGGGATGGGATGGGAGGGGAGGGGATGGGATGGGATGGGATGGGATGGGATAGGATGGGATGGGATGGGATGGGATGGGATTGGATGGGATCCCTGGGATGGGATGGGATCCCTGGGATGGGTTGGGATCCCTGGGATGGGATGGGATGGGATGGGATGGGATGGGATGGGATGGGATGGGATGGAATGGGATGGGATGGGATGGGATAGGATGGGATGGAATGGGATGGGATGGGGTGGGATGGGATTGGATGGGATGGGATGCGATCCCTGGGATGGGATGGGATGGGATCCCTGGGATGGGATGGGATCCATGGGATGGGATGGGTTGGGATGGGATTGGATCCATGGGATGGGATGGGATGGGATGGCATCCCAGGGATGGGAACAGATGAAATGGGATCCCTGGGATGGGATGGAATCCCTGGGATGGGATAGCTGGGATGGGGTGGTATCCCTGGAATGGGATGGGATGGGATGGGTTGAGATGGGATGGGATAGGATGGGATGGGAAGGGATGGGATGGGCTGGGAAGGGATTGGATGGGATGGGATGCGATCCCTGGGATGGCATGGGATGGGATCCCTGGGATGGGATAGGATCCCTGGGATGGTATGCCTGGGATGGGATGGGATGGCATGGGATCCCTGGGATTAGATGGGCTGGGATGGGATCCCTGCTATGGGATGGGATGGGACCCCTGCGCTGCCATGGGATGGGATCCCTGGGATGGAATACCTGGGATGGGATCGGATGGGATTGGATGGGATGGGATGGGATCCCTGGGATGGGATGGGATCCCTGGGATGGGATGGGATGGGATCCCTGGAATGGGATTCCTGGGATGGGATGGGATCGAATCCCTGGGATGGCATCTGTGAGATGGGATGGGATCTCTGACATGGGATCCCTGGCATGGGATGGGATCCCTGGGATGTTATCCCTGGGATGGGATGGGATCCCTGGGATGGGATGGGATGGGATGGGAAGGGATGGGATGGGAGGGGATGGGATCCCTGGGATTGGATCCCTGGGATGAGATGGAATACCTGGCATGAGATAGCAGGGATGATTGCGATGGGATGGGATGGGATGGGATGGGATGGGATGGGATGGGATGGGACTGGATGGGATGGGATGGGATGGGATGGGATCCCTGGGATGGTATGGGATCCCTGGGATGGGATCCCTGGGATGGGATCCATGGGATGGGATGGGTTGGGATGGGTGGGGAACCGTTTGATGGGATCTTATGGGATCCCTGGGATGAGATGGGATGGGATTGGATCCCTGGGATGGGATGCGATGGGATCCCTGGGATGGGAACAGATGAAATGGGATCCCCGGGATGGGATGGAATCCCTGGGATGGGATAGCTGGGATGGGATGGGATACCTGGGATGGGATGGGATCCCTGGTATGGGCTGGGATCTCAGGGATGGGATGGGATGGGATCCCTGGTATGGGTTGGGATCTCTGGGATGGGATGGGATGGGATGGGATTGGATCCATGGGATGCGATGGGATGGGATGGGATCTCAAGGATGGAAACAGATGAAATGGGATCCCTGGGATGGGATGGAATCCCTGGGATGGGATAGCTGGGATGGGATGGTATCCCTGGAATGGGATGGGATGGGATGGGTTGGGATGGGATGGGATCCCTGGGATGGGATGGGATGGAATCCCTGGGATGCGATAGCTGGGATGGGATGGGATCCCTGGGATGGGATGGGATCCCTGGTATGGTTTGGGATCTCTGGGATGGGATGGGATGGGATAGGATGGGATGGGATGGGATGGGATTGGATGGGATCCCTGGGATGGGATGGGATCCCTGGGATGGGTTGGGATCCCTGGGATGGGATGGGATGGGATGGGATGGGATGGGATGGGATGGGATGGGATGGGTTGGGATCTCTGGGATGGGATGGGATGGAATGGGATGGGATGGGGTGGGATGGGATTGGATGGGATGGGATGCGATCCCTGGGATGGGATGGGATGGGATCCCTGGGATGGGATGGGATCCATGGGATGGGATGTGTTGGGATGGGATTGGATCCATGGGATGCGATGGGATGGGATGGGATCCCAAGGATGGAAACAGATGAAATGGGATCCCTGGGATGGGATGGAATCCCTGGGATGGGATAGCTGGGATGGGATGGTATCCCTGGAATGGGATGGGATGGGTTGGGATGGGATGGGATCCCTGGGATGGGATGGGATCCCTGGGATGGGATGGGATGGGATGGAATCCCTGGGATGGGATAGCTGGGATGGGATGGGATCCCTGGGATGGGATGGGATCCCTGGTATGGTTTGGGATCTCTGGGATGGGATGGGAGGGGATGGGATGGGATGGGATGGGATGGGATAGGATGGGATGGGATGGGATGGGATGGGATTGGATGGGATCCCTGGGATGGGATGGGATCCCTGGGATGGGTTGGGATCCCTGGGATGGGATGGGATGGGATGGGATGGGATGGGATGGGATGGGATGGGATGGAATGGGATGGGATGGGATGGGATAGGATGGGATGGAATGGGATGGGATGGGGTGGGATGGGATTGGATGGGATGGGATGCGATCCCTGGGATGGGATGGGATGGGATCCCTGGGATGGGATGGGATCCATGGGATGGGATGGGTTGGGATGGGATTGGATCCATGGGATGGGATGGGATGGGATGGCATCCCAGGGATGGGAACAGATGAAATGGGATCCCTGGGATGGGATGGAATCCCTGGGATGGGATAGCTGGGATGGGGTGGTATCCCTGGAATGGGATGGGATGGGATGGGTTGAGATGGGATGGGATAGGATGGGATGGGAAGGGATGGGATGGGCTGGGAAGGGATGGGATGGGATGGGATGGGAAGGGATGGGATGGGCTGTGAAGGGATGGGATGCCTGGGATGGTATGGGATGGGTTGGGATGGGATGGGATCCCTGGGATGGGATGGGACGGGATCCCTGGGATGGGAAGAGATGAAATGGGATCCCCGGGATGGGATGGAAACCCTGGGATGGGATAGCTGGGATGGGATCCCTGGGATGGGATGGGATGGGATGGGATGGGATGGGAAGGGATGGGATGGGCTGGGAAGGGATGGGATGGGGTGGGATGGGATTGGATGGGATGGGATGGGATTTGATGGGATGGGATGCGATCCCTGGGATGGGATGGGATCCCTGGGATGGGATCGGATCCATGGGATGGGATGGGTTGGGATGGGACTGGATCCATGGGATGGGATGGGATTGAATGGGATGGGATGGGATGGGGTGGGATGGGATGGAATGGGATGGGATGGGATCCCTGGGATGGGATCCCTAGGATGGGATGGGTAGGGATGGTATTGGATCCATGGGATGGGATGGGATGGGATCCCAGGGATGGGAACAGATGAAATGGGATCCCCGGGATGGGATGGAAACCCTATGATGGGATAGCTGGGATGGGATAGTATCCCTGGAAAGGGATGGGATGGGATGGGATGGGTTTGGATGGGATGGGATCCCTGGGATGGGATGGGATGGGATCCCTGGGATGGGGACAGATGAAATGGGATCCCCGGGATGGGATGGAATCCCTGGGGTGGGATAGCTGGGATGGGATGGGATCCCTGGGATGGGATTGGATACCTGGGATGGGTTGGGACCCCTGGGATGGGATGGGATGGGATGGGATGGGATGGGATGGGATAGGATGGGATGGGATGGGATGGGATGGGATAGGATGGGATGGGATGGGATGGGATGGGATGGGATGGGATCCCTGGGATGGGATGGGATCCCTGGGATGGGATGGGATGGGATCCCTGGATTGGGATGGGATCCCTGGGATGGGATGGGATCCCTTAGATTCGATGGGATCCCTGGGATGGGATGGGATCCCTGGGATGGGATGGGATGGGATCCCTGGATTGGGATGGGATCCCTGGGATGGGATGGGATCTGTGGGATGGGATGGGATCCGTGGGATGGGATGGGATCCTTGGAAAGGGAAGGGATGGGATTCCTGGGTTGGGAATGGATGGGATCCCTTGGATGGGACGGGGTGGGATAGGATACCTGGGATGGGAACAGATGGGATAGGATCCCTGGGATGGGGTGGAATCCCTGGGATGGGATAGCTGGGATGAGATTGGATCCCTGGGATGGGATGGGATCCCTGGGATGGTATGAGATCCCTGGGATGGAATCCCTGGGATGGGATTGGATCCCTGGGATGGGATGCCTGGGATGGGATGGGATGGGATGGGATGGGATGGGATGGGATGGGATCCCTGGGATGAGATGGGCTGGGATGGGATCCCTGGGATGGGATGGGATGGGATGCGAATGGGATAGGATGGGATGGGTTGGGATGGAATGGGATGGGATGGGGTGGGATGGGATTGGATGGGATGGGATGCGATCCCTGGGATGGCATGGGATGGGATCCCTGGGATGGGATAGGATCCCTGGGATGGGATCCCTGGGATGGGATGGGATGGCATGGGATCCCTGGGATGAGATGGGCTGGGATGGGATCCCTGCTATGGGATGGGATGGGAGCCCTGCGCTGCCATGGGATGGGATCCCTGGGATGGGATACCTGGGATGGGATCGGATGGGATTGGATGGGATGGGATGGGATCCCTGGGATGGGATGGGATCCCTGGGATGGGATGGGATGGGATCCCTGGAATGGGATTCCTTGGATGGGATGGGATCGAATCCCTGGGATGGCATCTGTGAGATGGGATGGGATCTCTGACATGGGATCCCTGGCATGGGATGGAATCCCTGGGATGGGATAGCTGGGATGGGATGGTATCCCTGGAATGGGATGGGATGGGATGGGTTGGGATGGGATGGGATCCCTGGGATGGGATGGGATGGAATCCCTGGGATGCGATAGCTGGGATGGGATGGGATCCCTGGGATGGGATGGGATCCCTGGTATGGTTTGGGATCTCTGGGATGGGATGGGATGGGATAGGATGGGATGGGATGGGATGGGATGGGATTGGATGGGATCCCTGGGATGGGATGGGATCCCTGGGATGGGTTGGGATCCCTGGGATGGGATGGGATGGGATGGGATGGGATGGGATGGGATGGGATGGGATGGGATGGGATGGGTTGGGATCTCTGGGATGGGATGGGATGGAATGGGATGGGATGGGGTGGGATGGGATTGGATGGGATGGGATGCGATCCCTGGGATGGGATGGGATGGGATCCCTGGGATGGGATGGGATCCATGGGATGGGATGTGTTGGGATGGGATTGCATCCATGGGATGCGATGGGATGGGATGGGATCCCAAGGATGGAAACAGATGAAATGGGATCCCTGGGATGGGATGGAATCCCTGGGATGGGATAGCTGGGATGGGATGGTATCCCTGGAATGGGATGGGATGGGTTGGGATGGGATGGGATCCCTGGGATGGGATGGGATCCCTGGGATGGGATGGGATGGGATGGAATCCCTGGGATGGCATAGCTGGGATGGGATGGGATCCCTGGGATGGGATGGGATCCCTGGTATGGTTTGGGATCTCTGGGATGGGATGGGAGGGGATGGGATGGGATGGGATGGGATGGGATAGGATGGGATGGGATGGGATGGGATGGGATTGGATGGGATCCCTGGGATGGGATGGGATCCCTGGGATGGGTTGGGATCCCTGGGATGGGATGGGATGGGATGGGATGGGATGGGATGGGATGGGATGGAATGGGATGGGATGGGATGGGATGGGATAGGATGGGATGGAATGGGATGGGATGGGGTGGGATGGGATTGGATGGGATGGGATGCGATCCCTGGGATGGGATGGGATGGGATCCCTGGGATGGGATGGGATCCATGGGATGGGATGGGTTGGGATGGGATTGGATCCATGGGATGGGATGGGATGGGATGGCATCCCAGGGATGGGAACAGATGAAATGGGATCCCTGGGATGGGATGGAATCCCTGGGATGGGATAGCTGGGATGGGGTGGTATCCCTGGAATGGGATGGGATGGGATGGGTTGAGATGGGATGGGATAGGATGGGATGGGAAGGGATGGGATGGGCTGGGAAGGGATGGGATGGGATGGGATGGGAAGGGATGGGATGGGCTGTGAAGGGATGGGATGCCTGGGATGGTATGGGATGGGTTGGGATGGGATGGGATCCCTGGGATGGGATGGGACGGGATCCCTGGGATGGGAAGAGATGAAATGGGATCCCCGGGATGGGATGGAAACCCTGGGATGGGATAGCTGGGATGGGATCCCTGGGATGGGATGGGATGGGATGGGATGGGATGGGATGGGAAGGGATGGGATGGGCTGGGAAGGGATGGGATGGGGTGGGATGGGATTGGATGGGATGGGATGGGATTTGATGGGATGGGATGCGATCCCTGGGATGGGATGGGATCCCTGGGATGGGATCGGATCCATGGGATGGGATGGGTTGGGATGGGACTGGATCCATGGGATGGGATGGGATTGAATGGGATGGGATGGGATGGGGTGGGATGGGATGGAATGGGATGGGATGGGATCCCTGGGATGGGATCCCTAGGATGGGATGGGTAGGGATGGTATTGGATCCATGGGATGGGATGGGATGGGATCCCAGGGATGGGAACAGATGAAATGGGATCCCCGGGATGGGATGGAAACCCTGGGATGGGATAGCTGGGATGGGATGGTATCCCTGGAAAGGGATGGGATGGGATGGGATGGGTTTGGATGGGATGGGATCCCTGGGATGGGATGGGATGGGATCCCTGGGATGGGGACAGATGAAATGGGATCCCCGGGATGGGATGGAATCCCTGGGGTGGGATAGCTGGGATGGGATGGGATCCCTGGGATGGGATTGGATACCTGGGATGGGTTGGGACCCCTGGGATGGGATGGGATGGGATGGGATGGGATGGGATAGGATGGGATGGGATGGGATGGGATGGGATAGGATGGGATGGGATGGGATGGGATGGGATGGGATCCCTGGGATGGGATGGGATCCCTGGGATGGGATGGGATGGGATCCCTGGATTGGGATGGGATCCCTGGGATGGGATGGGATCCCTTAGATTCGATGGGATCCCTGGGATGGGATGGGATCCCTGGGATGGGATGGGATGGGATCCCTGGATTGGGATGGGATCCCTGGGATGGGATGGGATCTGTGGGATGGGATGGGATCCGTGGGATGGGATGGGATCCTTGGAAAGGGAAGGGATGGGATTCCTGGGTTGGGAATGGATGGGATCCCTTGGATGGGACGGGGTGGGATAGGATACCTGGGATGGGAACAGATGGGATAGGATCCCTGGGATGGGGTGGAATCCCTGGGATGGGATAGCTGGGATGAGATTGGATCCCTGGGATGGGATGGGATCCCTGGGATGGTATGAGATCCCTGGGATGGAATCCCTGGGATGGGATTGGATCCCTGGGATGGGATGCCTGGGATGGGATGGGATGGGATGGGATGGGATGGGATGGGATGGGATGGGATGGGATGGGATCCCTGGGATGAGATGGGCTGTGATGGGATCCCTGGGATGGGATGGGATGGGATGCGAATGGGATAGGATGGGATGGGTTGGGATGGAATGGGATGGGATGGGGTGGGATGGGATTGGATGGGATGGGATGCGATCCCTGGGATGGCATGGGATGGGATCCCTGGGATGGGATAGGATCCCTGGGATGGGATCCCTGGGATGGGATGGGATGGCATGGGATCCCTGGGATGAGATGGGCTGGGATGGGATCCCTGCTATGGGATGGGATGGGAGCCCTGCGCTGCCATGGGATGGGATCCCTGGGATGGGATACCTGGGATGGGATCGGATGGGATTGGATGGGATGGGATGGGATCCCTGGGATGGGATGGGATCCCTGGGATGGGATGGGATGGGATCCCTGGAATGGGATTCCTTGGATGGGATGGGATCGAATCCCTGGGATGGCATCTGTGAGATGGGATGGGATCTCTGACATGGGATCCCTGGCATGGGATGGGATCCCTGGGATGTTATCCCTGGGATGGGATGGGATCCCTGGGATGGGATGGGATGGGAAGGGATGGGATGGGATGGGAGGGGATTGGATCCCTGGGATGAGATGGAATACCTGGCATGAGATAGCAGGGATGATTGGGATGGGATGGGATGGGATGGGATGGGATGGGACTGGATGGGATGGGATGGGATGGGATGGGATGAGATGGGATGGGATCCCTGGGATGGTATGGGATCCCTGGGATGGGATCCCTGGGATGGGATCCATGGGATGGGATGGGTTGGGATGGGATGGGATGGGATGGGATGGGATAGGATGGGATGGGATGGGATGGGATGGGATGGGATTGGATGGGATCCCTGGGATGGGATGGGATCCCTGGGATGGGTTGGGATCCCTGGGATGGGATGGGATGGGATGGGATGGGATGGGATGGGATGGGATAGGATGGGATGGAATGGGATGGGATGGGGTGGGATGGGATTGGATGGGATGGGATGCGATCCCTGGGATGGGATGGGATGGGATCCCTGGGATGGGGACAGATGAAATGGGATCCCTGGGATCGGATGGAATCCCTGGGATGGGATAGCTGGGATGGGGTGGTATCCCTGGAATGGGATGGGATGGGATGGGTTGAGATGGGATGGGATAGGATGGGATGGGAAGGGATGGGATGGGCTGGGAAGGGATGGGATGGGATAGGATGGGATGGGATGGGATAGGATCCCTGGGATGGGATGGGATCCCTGGGATGGTATGGGATGGGTTGGGATGGGATGGGATCCCTGGGATGGGATGGGACGTGATCCCTGGGATGGGATGGGATCCCTGGGATGTGATCCCTGGGATGGGATGCGATGGGAAGGGATGGGATGGGAGGGGATGGGATCCCTGGGATTGGATCCCTGGGATGAGATGGAATACCTGGCATGAGATAGCAGGGATGATTGGGATGGGATGGGATGGGATGGGATGGGATGGGATGGGATGGGATGGGAAGGGATGGGATGGGCTGGGAAGGGATGGGATGGGGTGGGATGGGATTGGATGGGATGGGATGGGATTTGATGGGATGGGATGCGATCCCTGGGATGGGATGGGATGGGGTGGGATGGGATGGGATCCCTGGGATGGGATCCCTGGGATGGGATGGGATCCATGGGATGGGATGGGTTGGGATGGGACTGGATCCATGGGATGGGATGGGATTGAATGGGATGGGATGGGGTGGGATGGGATTGGATGGGATGGGATGCGATCCCTGGGATGGGATGGGATGGGATGGGATGGGATGGGATGGGATGGGATGGGATGGGATGGGATCCCTGGGATGGGAAGGGATGGGATCCCTGGGATGGGATGGGTTGGGATGGGATTGGATCCATGGCATGGGATGGGATGGGATCCCAGGGATGGGAACAGATGAAATGGGATCCCCGGGATGGGATGGAAACCCTGGGATGGGATAGCTGGGATGGGATGGTATCCCTGGAAAGGGATGGGATGGGATGGGATGGGTTTGGATGGGATGGGATCCCTGGGATGGGATTGGATCCCTGGGATGGGTTGGGACCCCTGGGATGGGATGGGATGGGATGGGATGGGATGGGATAGGATGGGATGGGATGGGATGGGATGGGATGGGATGGGATGGGATGGGATGGGATCCCTGGGATGGGATGGGATCCCTGGGATGGGATGGGATCCCTGGATTGGGATGGGATTCCTGGGATGGGATGGGATCCCTGGGATGGGATGGGATGGGATCCCTGGATTGGGATGGGATCCCTGGGATGGGATGGGATCTGTGGGATGGGATCCGTGGGATGGGATGGGATCCCTGGAAAGGGAAGGGATGGGATTCCTGGGTTGGGAATGGATGGGATCCCTTGGATGGGACGGGGTGGGATAGGATACCTGGGATGGGAACAGATGGGATAGGATCCCTGGGATGGGGTGGAATCCCTGGGATGGGATAGCTGGGATGGGATTGGATCCCTGGGATGGGATGGGATCCCTGGGATGGGATGCGATCCCTGGGATGGGATGGGATGGGATTCCTGGGATGGGATGGGATCCATGGGATGGGATGGGTTGGGATGGGATTGGATCCATGGGATGGGATGGGATGGGATGGCATCCCAGGGATGGGAACAGATGAAATGGGAACCCTGGGATGGGATGGAATCCCTGGGATGGGATAGCTGGGATGGGGTGGTATCCCTGGAATGGGATGGGATGGGATGGGTTGAGATGGGATGGGATAGGATGGGATGGGAAGGGATGGGATGGGCTGGGAAGGGATGGGATGGGATAGGATGGGATGGGATGGGATGGGATCCCTGGGATGGGATGGGATCCCTGGGATGGTATGGGATGGGTTGGGATGGGATGGGATCCCTGGGATGTGATCCCTGGGATGGGATCCCTGGGATGGGATGGGATGGGATGGGATGGGATGGGATGGGATGGGATGGGATGGGAAGGGATGGGATGGGCTGGGAAGGGATGGGATGGGATGGGATGGGATGGGATGGCGTGGGATGGGATTGGATGGGATGGGATGGGATTTGATGGGATGGGATGCGATCCCTGGGATGGGATGGGATGGGATGGGATGGGATGGGATGGGATGGGATCCCTGGGATGGGATGGGATCCATGGGATGGGATGGGTTGGGATGGGACTGGATCCATGGGATGGGATGGGATTGAATGGGATGGGATGGGGTGGGATGGGATGGAATGGGATGGGATGGGATCCCTGGGATGGGAAGGGATGGGATGGGATGGAATGGGATGGGATGGGATCCCTGGGAGGGGAAGGGATGGGATCCCTGGGATGGGATGGGTTGGGATGGGATTGGATCCATGGGATGGGATGGGATGGGATCCCAGGGATGGGAACAGATGAAATGGGATCCCCGGGATGGGATGGAAACCCTGGGATGGGATAGCTGGGATGGGATGGTATCCCTGGAAAGGGATGGGATGGGATGGGATGGGATGGGTTTGGATGGGATGGGATCCCTGGGATGGGATGGGATGGGATCCCTGGGATGGGGACCGATGAAATGGGATCCCCGGGATGGGATGGAATCCCTGGGGTGGGATAGCTGGGATGGGATGGGATCCCTGGGATGGGATTGGATCCCTGGGATGGGTTGGGACCCCTGGGATGGGATGGGATGGGATGGGATGGGATGGGATAGGATGGGATGGGATGGGATGGGATGGGATGGGATCCCTGGCATGGGATGGGATGGGATCCCTGGATTTGGAAGGGATCCCTGGGATGGGATGGGATCCCTGAGATGGGATGGGATCCCTGGGATGGGATGGGATCCCTGGGATGGGATGGGATGGGATCCCTGGATTGGGATGGGATCCCTGGGATGGGATGGGATCTGTGGGATGGGATGGGATCCGTGGGATGGGATGGGATCCCTGGAAAGGGAAGGGATGGGATTCCTGGGTTGGGAATGGATGGGATCCCTAGGATGGGACGGGGTGGGATAGGATACCTGGGATGGGAACAGATGGGATAGGATCCCTGGGATGGGGTGGAATCCCTGGGATGGGATAGCTGGGATGGGATTGGATCCCTGGGATGGGATGGGATCCCTGGGATGGTATGAGATCCCTGGGATGGAATCCCTGGGATGGGATTGGATCCCTGGGATGGGATGCCTGGGATGGGATGGGATGGGATGGGATGGGATGGGATGGGATGGGATGGGATGGGATGGGATGGGATCCCTGGGATGAGATGGGCTGGGATGGGATCCCTGGGATAGGATGGGATGGGATGGGATGCGATGCGAATGGGATAGGATGGGATGGGTTGGGATGGAATGGGATGGGTTGGGGTGGGATGGGATTGGATGGGATGGGATGCGATCCCTGGGATGGCATGGGATGGGATCCCTGGGATGGGATAGGATCCCTGGGATGGTATGCCTGGGATGGGATGGGATGGCATGGGATCCCTGGGATTAGATGGGCTGGGATGGGATCCCTGCTATGGGATGGGATGGGACCCCTGCGCTGCCATGGGATGGGATCCCTGGGATGGAATACCTGGGATGGGATCGGATGGGATTGGATGGGATGGGATGGGATCCCTGGGATGGGATGGGATCCCTGGGATGGGATGGGATGGGATCCCTGGAATGGGATTCCTGGGATGGGATGGGATCGAATCCCTGGGATGGCATCTGTGAGATGGGATGGGATCTCTGACATGGGATCCCTGGCATGGGATGGGATCCCTGGGATGTTATCCCTGGGATGGGATGGGATCCCTGGGATGGGATGGGATGGGATGGGAAGGGATGGGATGGGAGGGGATGGGATCCCTGGGATTGGATCCCTGGGATGAGATGGAATACCTGGCATGAGATAGCAGGGATGATTGCGATGGGATGGGATGGGATGGGATGGGATGGGATGGGATGGGATGGGATGGGATGGGACTGGATGGGATGGGATGGGATGGGATGGGATCCCTGGGATGGTATGGGATCCCTGGGATGGGATCCCTGGGATGGGATCCATGGGATGGGATGGGTTGGGATGGGTGGGGAACCGTTTGATGGGATCTTATGGGATCCCTGGGATGAGATGGGATGGGATTGGATCCCTGGGATGGGATGCGATGGGATCCCTGGGATGGGAACAGATGAAATGGGATCCCCGGGATGGGATGGAATCCCTGGGATGGGATAGCTGGGATGGGATGGGATACCTGGGATGGGATGGGATCCCTGGTATGGGCTGGGATCTCAGGGATGGGATGGGATGGGATCCCTGGTATGGGTTGGGATCTCTGGGATGGGATGGGATGGGATGGGATTGGATCCATGGGATGCGATGGGATGGGATGGGATCTCAAGGATGGAAACAGATGAAATGGGATCCCTGGGATGGGATGGAATCCCTGGGATGGGATAGCTGGGATGGGATGGTATCCCTGGAATGGGATGGGATGGGATGGGATGGGTTGGGATGGGATGGGATCCCTGGGATGGGATGGGATGGAATCCCTGGGATGCGATAGCTGGGATGGGATGGGATCCCTGGGATGGGATGGGATCCCTGATATGGTTTGGGATCTCTGGGATGGGATGGGATGGGATAGGATGGGATGGGATGGGATGGGATGGGATTGGATGGGATCCCTGGGATGGGATGGGATCCCTGGGATGGGTTGGGATCCCTGGGATGGGATGGGATGGGATGGGATGGGATGGGATGGGATGGGATGGGATGGGTTGGGATCTCTGGGATGGGATGGGATGGGATGGAATGGGATGGGATGGGGTGGGATGGGATTGGATGGGATGGGATGCGATCCCTGGGATGGGATGGGATGGGATCCCTGGGATGGGATGGGATCCATGGGATGGGATGTGTTGGGATGGGATTGGATCCATGGGATGCGATGGGATGGGATGGGATCCCAAGGATGGAAACAGATGAAATGGGATCCCTGGGATGGGATGGAATCCCTGGGATGGGATAGCTGGGATGGGATGGTATCCCTGGAATGGGATGGGATGGGTTGGGATGGGATGGGATCCCTGGGATGGGATGGGATGGGATGGGATGGGATGGGATGGGATGGGATGGAATCCCTGGGATGGGATAGCTGGGATGGGATGGGATCCCTGGGATGGGATGGGATCCCTGGTATGGTTTGGGATCTCTGGGATGGGATGGGAGGGGATGGGATGGGATGGGATGGGATGGGATAGGATGGGATGGGATGGGATGGGATGGGATTGGATGGGATCCCTGGGATGGGATGCGATCCCTGGGATGGGATGGGATGGGATCCCTGGGATGGGATGGGATCCATGGGATGGGATGGGATGGGATGGCATCCCAGGGATGGGAACAGATGAAATGGGATCCCTGGGATGGGATGGAATCCCTGGGATGGGATAGCTGGGATGGGGTGGTATCCCTGGAATGGGATGGGATGGGATGGGTTGAGATGGGATGGGATAGGATGGGATGGGAAGGGATGGGATGGGCTGGGAAGGGATGGGATGGGATGGGATGGGAAGGGATGGGATGGGCTGTGAAGGGATGGGATGCCTGGGATGGTATGGGATGGGTTGGGATGGGATGGGATCCCTGGGATGGGATGGGACGGGATCCCTGGGATGGGAAGAGATGAAATGGGATCCCCGGGATGGGATGGAAACCCTGGGATGGGATAGCTGGGATGGGATGGTATCCCTGGAAAGGGATGGGATGGGATGGGATGGGTTTGGATGGGATGGGATCCCTGGGATGGGATGGGATGGGATCCCTGGGATGGGGACAGATGAAATGGGATCCCCGGGATGGGATGGAATCCCTGGGGTGGGATAGCTGGGATGGGATGGGATCCCTGGGATGGGATTGGATACCTGGGATGGGTTGGGACCCCTGGGATGGGATGGGATGGGATGGGATGGGATGGGATGGGATAGGATGGGATGGGATGGGATGGGATGGGATAGGATGGGATGGGATGGGATGGGATGGGATGGGATCCCTGGGATGGGATGGGATCCCTGGGATGGGATGGGATGGGATCCCTGGATTGGGATGGGATCCCTGGGATGGGATGGGATCCCTTAGATTCGATGGGATCCCTGGGATGGGATGGGATCCCTGGGATGGGATGGGATGGGATCCCTGGCTTGGGATGGGATCCCTGGGATGGGATGGGATCTGTGGGATGGGATGGGATCCGTGGGATGGGATGGGATCCTTGGAAAGGGAAGGGATGGGATTCCTGGGTTGGGAATGGATGGGATCCCTTGGATGGGACGGGGTGGGATAGGATACCTGGGATGGGAACAGATGGGATAGGATCCCTGGGATGGGGTGGAATCCCTGGGATGGGATAGCTGGGATGAGATTGGATCCCTGGGATGGGATGGGATCCCTGGGATGGTATGAGATCCCTGGGATGGAATCCCTGGGATGGGATTGGATCCCTGGGATGGGATGCCTGGGATGGGATGGGATGGGATGGGATGGGATGGGATGGGATGGGATGGGATGGGATGGGATGGGATCCCTGGGATGAGATGGGCTGGGATGGGATCCCTGGGATGGGATGGGATGGGATGCGAATGGGATAGGATGGGATGGGTTGGGATGGAATGGGATGGGATGGGGTGGGATGGGATTGGATGGGATGGGATGCGATCCCTGGGATGGCATGGGATGGGATCCCTGGGATGGGATAGGATCCCTGGGATGGGATCCCTGGGATGGGATGGGATGGCATGGGATCCCTGGGATGAGATGGGCTGGGATGGGATCCCTGCTATGGGATGGGATGGGAGCCCTGCGCTGCCATGGGATGGGATCCCTGGGATGGGATACCTGGGATGGGATCGGATGGGATTGGATGGGATGGGATGGGATCCCTGGGATGGGATGCGATCCCTGGGATGGGATGGGATGGGATCCCTGGAATGGGATTCCTTGGATGGGATGGGATCGAATCCCTGGGATGGCATCTGTGAGATGGGATGGGATCTCTGACATGGGATCCCTGGCATGGGATGGGATCCCTGGGATGTTATCCCTGGGATGGGATGGGATCCCTGGGATGGGATGGGATGGGAAGGGATGGGATGGGATGGGAGGGGATTGGATCCCTGGGATGAGATGGAATACCTGGCATGAGATAGCAGGGATGATTGGGATGGGATGGGATGGGATGGGATGGGACTGGATGGGATGGGATGGGATGGGATGGGATGGGATGAGATGGGATGGGATCCCTGGGATGGTATGGGATCCCTGGGATGGGATCCCTGGGATGGGATCCATGGGATGGGATGGGTTGGGATGGGATGGGATGGGATGGGATGGGATAGGATGGGATGGGATGGGATGGGATGGGATTGGATGGGATCCCTGGGATGGGATGGGATCCCTGGGATGGGTTGGGATCCCTGGGATGGGATGGGATGGGATGGGATGGGATGGGATGGGATGGGATGGGATGGGATGGGATGGGATGGGATAGGATGGGATGGAATGGGATGGGATGGGGTGGGATGGGATTGGATGGGATGGGATGCGATCCCTGGGATGGGATGGGATGGGATCCCTGGGATGGGGACAGATGAAATGGGATCCCTGGGATCGGATGGAATCCCTGGGATGGGATAGCTGGGATGGGGTGGTATCCCTGGAATGGGATGGGATGGGATGGGTTGAGATGGGATGGGATAGGATGGGATGGGAAGGGATGGGATGGGCTGGGAAGGGATGGGATGGGATAGGATGGGATGGGATGGGATAGGATCCCTGGGATGGGATGGGATCCCTGGGATGGTATGGGATGGGTTGGGATGGGATGGGATCCCTGGGATGGGATGGGACGTGATCCCTGGGATGGGATGGGATCCCTGGGATGTGATCCCTGGGATGGGATGCGATGGGAAGGGATGGGATGGGAGGGGATGGGATCCCTGGGATTGGATCCCTGGGATGAGATGGAATACCTGGCATGAGATAGCAGGGATGATTGGGATGGGATGGGATGGGATGGGATGGGATGGGATGGGATGGGATGGGAAGGGATGGGATGGGCTGGGAAGGGATGGGATGGGGTGGGATGGGATTGGATGGGATGGGATGGGATTTGATGGGATGGGATGCGATCCCTGGGATGGGATGGGATGGGGTGGGATGGGATGGGATCCCTGGGATGGGATCCCTGGGATGGGATGGGATCCATGGGATGGGATGGGTTGGGATGGGACTGGATCCATGGGATGGGATGGGATTGAATGGGATGGGATGGGGTGGGATGGGATTGGATGGGATGGGATGCGATCCCTGGGATGGGATGGGATGGGATGGGATGGGATGGGATGGGATGGGATGGGATGGGATCCCTGGGATGGGAAGGGATGGGATCCCTGGGATGGGATGGGTTGGGATGGGATTGGATCCATGGCATGGGATGGGATGGGATCCCAGGGATGGGAACAGATGAAATGGGATCCCCGGGATGGGATGGAAACCCTGGGATGGGATAGCTGGGATGGGATGGTATCCCTGGAAAGGGATGGGATGGGATGGGATGGGTTTGGATGGGATGGGATCCCTGGGATGGGATTGGATCCCTGGGATGGGTTGGGACCCCTGGGATGGGATGGGATGGGATGGGATGGGATGGGATGGGATGGGATGGGATGGGATGGGATAGGATGGGATGGGATGGGATGGGATGGGATGGGATGGGATGGGATGGGATCCCTGGGATGGGATGGGATCCCTGGGATGGGATGGGATCCCTGGATTGGGATGGGATTCCTGGGATGGGATGGGATCCCTGAGATGGGATGGGATCCCTGGGATGGGATGGGATCCCTGGGATGGGATGGGATGGGATCCCTGGATTGGGATGGGATCCCTGGGATGGGATGGGATCTGTGGGATGGGATCCGTGGGATGGGATGGGATCCCTGGAAAGGGAAGGGATGGGATTCCTGGGTTGGGAATGGATGGGATCCCTTGGATGGGACGGGGTGGGATAGGATACCTGGGATGGGAACAGATGGGATAGGATCCCTGGGATGGGGTGGAATCCCTGGGATGGGATAGCTGGGATGGGATTGGATCCCTGGGATGGGATGGGATCCCTGGGATGGTATGAGATCCCTGGGATGGAATCCCTGGGATGGGATTGGATCCCTGGGATGGGATGCCTGGGATGGGATGGGATGGGATGGGATGGGATGGGATGGGATGGGATCCCTGGGATGAGATGGGCTGGGATGGGATCCCTGGGATGGGATGGGATGCGAATGGGATAGGATGGGATGGGTTGGGATGGAATGGGATGGGATGGGATGGGGTGGGATGGGATTGGATGGGATGGGATGCGATCCCTGGGATGGCATGGGATGGGATCCCTGGGATGGGATAGGATCCCTGGGATGGGATGCCTGGGATGGGATGGGATGGCATGGGATCCCTGGGATGAGATGGGCTGGGATGGGATCCCTGCTATGGGATGGGATGGGACCCCTGCGCTGCCATGGGATGGGATCCCTGGGATGGGATACCTGGGATGGGATCGGATGGGATTGGATGGGATGGGATGGGATCCCTGGGATGGGATGGGATGGGATCCCTGGGATGGGATGGGATGGGATCCCTGGAATGGGATTCCTGGGATGGGATGGGATCGAATCCCTGGGATGGCATCTGTGAGATGGGATGGGATCTCTGACATGGGATCCCAGGCATGGGATGGGATCCCTGGGATGTTATCCCTGGGATGGGATGGGATCCCTGGGATGGGATGGGATGGGAAGGGATGGGATGGGAGGGGATGGGATCCCTGGGATTGGATCCCTGGGATGAGATGGAATACCTGGCATGAGATAGCAGAGATGATTGGGATGGGATGGGATGGGATGGGATGGGATGGGATCCCTGGGATGGGATGGGATGGGAAGGGATGGGATGGGACTGGATGGGATGGGATGGGATGGGATGGGATGGGATGGGATGGGATCCCTGGGATGGTATGGGATCCCTGGGATGGGATCCCTGGGATGGGATCCATGGGATGGGATGGGTTGGGATGGGTGGGGAACCGTTTGATGGGATCTTATGGGATCCCTGGGATGAGATGGGATGGGATTGGATCCCTGGGATGGGATGCGATGGGATCCCTGGGATGGGAACAGATGAAATGGGATCCCCGGGATGGGATGGAATCCCTGGGATGGGATAGCTGGGATGGGATGGGATCCCTGGGATGGGATGGGATCCCTGGTATGGGTTGGGATCTCTGGGATGGGATGGGATGGGATCCCTGGTATGGGTTGGGATCTCTGGGATGGGATGGGATGGGATGGGATGGGATAGGATGGGATAGGATGGGATGGGATCCCTGGGATTGGATGGGATCCCTGGGATGGGATGGGATCCCTGGGATGGGTTGGGATCCCTGGGATGGGATGGGATGGGATGGGATGGGATGGGATGGGATGGGATGGGATTGGATGGGATGGGATGCGATCCCTGGGATGGGATGGGATGGGATCACTGGGATGGGATGGGATCCATGGGATGGGATGGGTTGGGATGGGATTGGATCCATGGGATGGGATGGGATGGGATGGGATCCCAGGGATGGGAACAGATGAAATGGGATCCCTGGGATGGGATGGAATCCCTGGGATGGGATAGCTGGGATGGGGTGGTATCCCTGGAATGGGATGGGATGGGATGGGTTGAGATGGGATGGGATCCCTGGGATGGGATGGGATGGGATCGAATCCCTGGGATGGCATCCGTGAGATGGGATGGGATCTCTGACATGGGATCCCTGGCATGGGATGGGATCCCTGGGATGTTATCCCTGGGATGGGATGGGATCCCTGGGATGGGATGGGATGGGAAGGGATGGGATGGGAGGGGATGGGATCCCTGGGATGTTATCCCTGGGATGGGATGGGATCCCTGGGATGGGATGGGATGGGATTGGATGGGATGGGATGGGATGGGACTGGATGGGATGGGATGGGATGGGATGGGATGGGATGGGATCCCTGGGATGGTATGGGATCCCTGGGATGGGATCCCTGGGATGGGATCCATGGGATGGGATGGGTTGGGATGGGTTGGGAACCGTTTGATGGGATCTTATGGGATCCCTGGGATGAGATGGGATGGGATTGGATCCCTGGGATGGGATGAGATGGGATCCTACGGATGGGATCCCTGGAATGTGATCCCTCGTATGGGATGGGATCCCTGGGATGGGATGGAATCCCTGGGATGGGATCCCGGGGATGCGATGGGATCCCTGGGATGGGATGGGATGGGATGGGATGGGATGGGATGGGATGGGATGGGATGGGATGGGATGGGAAGGGATGGGATGGGCTGGGAAGGGATGGGATGGGATCCCTGGGATGGGATGGGATCCCTGGGACGGCATGGGATGGTATGGTATGGGATGGGATGGGATGGGATGGGATGGGATGGGATAGGATGGGATGGAATGGGATGGGATGGGGTGGGATGGGATTGGATGGGATGGGATGCGATCCCTGGGATGGGATGGGATGGGATCCCTGGGATGGGATGGGATCCGTGGGATGGGATGGGTTGGGATGGGATTGGATCCATGGGATGGGATGGGATGGGATGGGTTGGGATGGGATGGGATCCCTGGGATGGGATGGGATGGAATCCCTGGTATGAGATAGCTGGGATGGGATGGGATCCCTGGGATGGGATGGGATCCCTGGTATGGTTTGGGATCTCTGGGATGGGATGGGATGGAATGGGATGGGATGGGATGGGATGGGATGGGATGGGATGGGATAGAATGGGATGGGATGGGATGGGATGGGATGGGATGGGATTGGATGGGATCCCTGGGATGGGATGGGATCCCTGGGATGGGTTGGGATCCCTGGGATGGGATGGGATGGGATGGTATGGTATGGGATGGGATGGGATGGGATAGGATGGGATGGAATGGGATGGGATGGGGTGGGATGGGATTGGATGGGATGGGATGCGATCCCTGGGATGGGATGGGATGGGATCCCTGGGATGGGATGGGATCCATGGGATGGGATGGGTTGGGATGGGATTGGATCCATGGGATGGGATGGGATGGGATGGAATCCCAGGGATGGGAACAGATGAAATGGGATCCCTGGGATGGGATGGAATCCCTGGGATGGGATAGCTGGGATGGGGTGGTATCCCTGGAATGGGATGGGATGGGATGGGTTGAGATTTGATGGGATAGGATGGGCTGGGAAGGGATGGGATGGGATAGGATGGGATGGGATGGGATAGGATCCCTGGGATGGGATGGGATCCCTGGGATGGTATGGGATGGGTTGGGATGGGATGGGATCCCTGGGATGGGATGGGACGGGATCCCTGGGATGGGAAGAGATGAAATGGGTTCCCCGGGATGGGATGGGATCCCTGGGATGTGATCCCTGGGATGGGATGGGATGGGAAGGGATGGGATGGGATGGGAGGGGATGGGATCCCTGGGATTGGATCCCTGGGATGAGATGGAATACCTGGCATGAGATAGCAGGGATGATTGGGATGGGATGGGATGGGATGGGATGGGATGGGATGGGATGGGATGGGATGGGATGGGATGGGATGGGATGGGAAGGGATGGGATGGGAGGGGATGGGATCCCTGGGATTGGATCCCTGGGATGAGATGGAATACCTGGCATGAGATAGCAGGGATGATTGGGATGGGATGGGATGGGATGGGATGGGATGGGATGGGATGGGATGGGATCCCTGGGATGGTATGGGATCCCTGGGATGGGATCCCTGGGATGGGATCCATGAGATGGGATGGGTTGGGATGGGTGGGGAACCGTTTGATGGGATCTTATGGGATCCCTGGGATGAGATGGGATGGGATTGGATACCTGGGATGGGATGCGATGGGATCCTACGGATGGGATCCCTGGAATGTGATCCCTCGTATGGGATGGGATCCCTGGGATGGGATGGAATCCCTGGGATGGGATCCCGGGGATGCGATGGGATCCCTGGGATGGGATGGGATGGGATGGGATGGGATGGGATGGGATGGGATGGGATGGGAAGGGATGGGATGGGCTGGGAAGGGATGGGATGGGATCCCTGGGATGGGATGGGATCCCTGGGACGGCATGGGATGGGATCGGATGGGATGGGATGGGATGGGATGGGATGGAATGGGATGGGATGGGGTGGGATGGGATTGGATGGGATGGGATGCGATCCCTGGGATGGGATGGGATGGGATCCCTGGGATGGGATGGGATCCATGGGATGGGATGGGTTGGGATGGGATTGGATCCATGGGATGCGATGGGATGGGATGGGATCCCAAGGATGGAAACAGATGAAATGGGATCCCTGGGATGGGATGGAATCCCTGGGATGGGATAGCTGGGATGGGATGGTATCCCTGGAATGGGATGGGATGGGATGGGTTGGGATGGGATGGGATCCCTGGGATGGGATGGGATGGGATGGGATGGGATGGGATGGGATGGAATCCCTGGGATGGGATAGCTGGGATGGGATGGGATCCCTGGGATGGGATGGGATCCCGGGTATGGTTTGGGATCTCTGGGATGGGATGGGATGGGATGGGATAGGATGGGATGGGATGGGATGGGATGGGATGGGATTGGATGGGATCCCTGGGATGGGATGGGATCCCTGGGATGGGTTGGGATCCCTGGGATGGGATGGGATGGGATGGGATGGGATGGGATGGGATGGGATAGGATGGGATGGAATGGGATGGGATGGGGTGGGATGGGATTGGATGGGATGGGATGCGATCCCTGGGATGGGATGGGATGGGATCCCTGGGATGGGATTGGATCCATGGGATGGGATGGGATGGCATGGCATCCCAGGGATGGGAACAGATGAAATGGGATCCCTGGGATGGGATGGAATCCCTGGGATGGGATAGCTGGGATGGGATGGGATCCCTGGGATGGGATGGGATCCCTGGGATGGGATGGGATAGGATGGGATGGGATCCCTGGGATGGGATGGGATCCCTGGGATGGGATGGGATGGGATCCCTGGGATGGGATGCTATGGGATCCCTGGGATGGGATGGGATTTCTGGGATGGGATGGGATGGGATCTCTGGGATGGGATGGGATCCCTGGGATGGGATGGGATCTCTGGTATGGGTTGGGATCCCTGGGATTGGATCCCTGGGATGGGATGGGATCCCTGGAATGGGATGGGATCCATGGCAAGGGAAGGGATGGGATTCCTGGGTTGGGAATGGATGGGTTCCCTTGGATGGGAGGTCATGGGATAGGATACTTGTGATGGGAACAGATGGGATGGGATCCCTGGGATGGGGTGGAATCCCTGGGATGGGATAGCTGGGATGGGATTGGATGCCTGGGATGGGATGGGATCGCTGGGATGGGATGGGATCCATTGGATGGGATGGGTTGGGATGGGATTGGATCCATGGGATGCGATGGGATGGGATGGGATCCCTGGGATGGGAACAGATGAAATGGGATCCCCGGGATGGGATGGAAACCCTGGGATGGGATAGCTGGGATGGGATGGGATCCCTGGGATGGGATGGGATCCCTGGTCTGGGTTGGGATCTCTGGGATGGGATGGGATGGGATGGGATCCCTGGTATGGGTTGGGACCTCTGGGATGGGATGGGATGGGATGGGATGGGATAGGATGGGATGGGATGGGATCCCTGGGATTGGATGGGATCCCTGGGATGGGATGGGATCCCTGGGATGCGTTGGGATCCCTGGGATGGGATGGGATGGGATGGGATGGGATGGGATGGGATGGGATGGGATAGGATAGGATGGGATGGAATGGGATGGGATGGGGTGGGATGGGATTGGATGGGATGGGATGCGATCCCTGGGATGGGATGGGATGGGATCCCTGGGATGGGATGGGATCCATGGGATGGGAAGGGTTGGGAGATTGGATCCATGGGATGGGATGGGATGGGATGCGATCCCAGGGATGTGAACAGATGAAATGGGATCCCTGGGATGGGATGGAATCCCTGGGATGGGATAGCTGGGATGGGGTGGTATCCCTGGAATGGGATGGGTTGAGATGGGATGGGATCCCTGGGATGGGATGGGATGGGAGGGGATGGGATTCCTGGGATTGGACCCCTGGGATGAGATGGAATACCTGGCATGAGATAGCAGGGATGATTGGGATGGGATGGGATGGGATGGGATGGGATGGGATGGGATGGGATGGGATGGGATGGGACTGGATGGGATGGGATGGGATGGGATGGGATGGGATGGGATGGGATGGGATGGGATCCCTGGGATGGTATGGGATCCCTGGGATGGGATCCCTGGGATGGGATCCATGGGATGGGATCCATGGGATGGGATGGGTTGGGATGGGTTGGGAACCGTTTGATGGGATCTTATGGGATCCCTGGGATGAGATGGGATGGGATTGGATCCCTGGGATGGGATGAGATGGGATCCTACGGATGGGATCCCTGGAATGTGATCCCTCGTATGGGATGGGATCCCTGGGATGGGATGGAATCCCTGGGATGGGATCCCGGGGATGCGATGGGATCCCTGGGATGGGATGGGATGGGATGGGATGGGAAGGGATGGGATGGGCTGGGAAGGGATGGGATGGGATCCCTGGGATGGGATGGGATCCCTGGGACGGCATGGGATGGGATGGGATGGGATGGGATGGGATGGGATGGGATGGGATGGGATGGGATGGGATGGGATGGGATGGAATGGGATGGGATGGGGTGGGATGGGATTGGATGGGATGGGATGCGATCCCTGGGATGGGATGGGATGGGATCCCTGGGATGGGATGGGATCCATGGGATGGGATGGGTTGGGATGGGATTGGATCCATGGGATGCGATGGGATGGGATGGGATCCCAAGGATGGAAACAGATGAAATGGGATCCCTGGGATGGGATGGAATCCCTGGGATGGGATAGCTGGGATGGGATGCTATCCCTGGAATGGGATGGGATGGGATGGGTTGGGATGGGTTGGGATGGGATGGGATCCCTGGGATGGGATGGGCTGGGATGGGATCCCTGGGATGGGAACAGATGAAATGGGATCCCCGGGATGGGATGGAATCCCTGGGATGGGATAGCTGGGATGGGATGGGATCCCTGGGATGGGATGGGATCCCTGGTATGGTTTGGGATCTCTGGGATGGGATGGGATGGGATGGGATGGGATAGGATGGGATCCCTGGGATGGGATGGGATCCCTGGGATGGGTTGGGATCCCTGGGATGGGATGGGATGGGATGGGATGGGATGGGATGAGATGGGATAGGATGGGATGGAATGGGATGGGATGGGGTGGGATGGGATTGGATGGGATGGGATGCGATCCCTGGGATGGGATGGGATGGGATCCCTGGGATGGGATGGGATCCATGGGATGGGATGGGTTGGGATGGGATTGGATCCATGGGATGGGATGGGATGGGATGGCATCCCAGGGATGGGAACAGATGAAATGGGATCCCTGGGATGGGATGGAATCCCTGGGATGGGATAGCTGGGATGGGATGGGATCCCTGGGATGGGATGGGATCCCTGGGATGGGATGGGATGGAATGGGATCCCTGGGATGGGAACAGATGGGATGGGATCGGATGGGAAGGGATGGGATGGGCTGGGAAGGGATGGGATTGGCTGGGATGGGATTGGATGGGATGGGATGCGATCCCTGGGATGGGATGGTATGGGATGGGATCCATGGGATGGGATGGGTTGGGATGGGATTGGATCCATGGGATGTGATGGGATGGGATCCGAGGGATGGGAACAGATGAAATGGGTTCCCTGGGATGGGATGGAATCCCTGGGATGGGATGGCTGGGATGGGATGGGATCCCTGGGATGGGATGGGATGGGATGGGATGGGTTGGAATGGGATGGGATCACTGGGATGGGATGGAATGGGAACCCTGGGATGGGAACAGATGAAATGGGATCCCTGGGATGAGATGGAATCCCTGGGATGGGATGGGATGGGATGGGATGGGATGGGATCCCTGGATTGGGATGGGATCCCTGCGATGGGATGGGATCCGTGAGATGGGATGGGATCCGTGGGATGGGATGGGATGGGTTTGGATGGGATGGGATCCCTGGGATGGGATGGGATGGCATGGCATGGGATCCCTGGGATGAGATGGGCTGGGATGGGATGGGAATGGGATAGGATGGGATGGTTTGGCATGGGATGGGATGGGATCCCTGGGATGGGATGGGATCCCTGGAATGTGATCCGTGGGATGGGATGGGATCCCTGGGATGGGATGGGATCCCTGGGATGGGATCCTTGGGCTTGGATCACTCAGAAGGGATGGGATCAGATGGGATCCCTGGGATGGGATCCCTGGGATGGTATCGGATCCCTGGGATGGCCTCCCTGGGATGGGATGGGATCCCTGGGATGGGATCCCTGGGATGGGATGGGATTGGATGGGATCCCTGGGATGGGATGGGATCCCTGGGATGGGTTGGGATCCCTGGGATGGGATGGGATGGGATGGGTTCCATGGGATGGGATCCCTGGGATGGGATGGGATGGGATGGGATCCCTGGGATGGGATAGGATCGCTGGGATTGGATCACTGGGATGGGATGGGATCCCTGGTGTGGGATTCCTAGGATGGGATGGGATGGGATGGGTTCCATGGGATGGGATCCCTGGGATGGGATGGGATCCCTGGGATGGGATGGGATCCCTGGGATGGCATGGGATGGGATCGGATGGGATGGGATGGGATCTATGGGATGGGATGTGTTGGGATGGGATTGGATCCATGGGATGGGATGGGATGGGATGGGATCCCAGGGATGGGAACAGATGAAATGGGATCCCTGGGATGGGATGGGATGGTTTGGAATGGGATGGGATCCCTGGGATGGGATGGGATGGGATCCCTGGGATGGAATGGGATCCCTGGGATGGGTTGGGATCCCTGGGATGGGATGGGATCCCTGGGTTGGGATCCCAGGAATGTGATCCATCGTATGGGATGGGATCCCTGGGATGGGATCCCTGGGATGGGATGGGATCCCTGGGAAGGGATCCCGGGGATGGGATGGGACGGGATGGGATCCCTGGGATGGCAGGGGATCCCTGGGATGGGGGCAGATCCCTGGGATGGGATGGGATGGTATACCTGGGATGGGATCCCTGGGATGGGATGGGATGAGATCCCTGGATTGGGATGGGATCCCTGGGATGGGATCCCGGGGATGGGATGGGATG
Source organism: Sturnus vulgaris (assembly GCF_052056855.1). Classification (NCBI taxonomy): domain Eukaryota; kingdom Metazoa; phylum Chordata; class Aves; order Passeriformes; family Sturnidae; genus Sturnus; species Sturnus vulgaris. Next base: position 13,415,677 of record NC_142282.1, read on the forward strand.
GGATGGGATGGGATGGGATCCATCGGATGGGATGGGATCCCTGGGATTGGATGGGATCCCTGGGATGGGATAGGATCCCTGGGATGGGATGCCTGGGTTGGGTTGAGATGGGTTTGGATGGGTTGGGATCCCTGGGATGGGATGGGATGGGATGGGATGGGATGGGTTCCATGGGATGGGATCCCTGGGATGGGATGGGATGGGATGGGATCCCTGGGATGGGATGGGTTCCCTGGGATGGCATGCGATGGGATGGGATGCGATCCCTGGGATGGGATGGGATGGGATGGGATCCATGGGATGGGATGGGATCCATGGCATGGGATGGGTTGGGATGGGATTGGATCCATGGGATGTGATGGGATGGGATCCCAGGGATGGGAACAGATGAAATGGGATCCCTGGGATGGGATGGAATCCCTGGGATGGGATGGCTGGGATGGGATGGGATCCCTGGGATGGGATGGGATGGGATGGGATGGGATGGGATCCCTGGGATGGGAACAGATGGGATGGGATGGGCTGGGAAGGGATGGGATGGGCTGGGAAGGGATGGGATGGGATCCCTGGGATGGGATGGGATCCCTGGGACGGCATGGGATGGGATGGGATGGGATGGGATGGGATGGGATGGGATGGGATGGGATGGGATGGGATGGGGTGGGATGGGATTGGCTGGGATGGGATGCGATCCCTGGGATGGGATGGGATGGGATGGGATCCCTGGTATGGGAACAGATGAAATGGGATCCCCGGGATTGGATGGAATCCCTGGGATGGGATAGCTGGGATGGGATGGGATCCCTGGGATGGGATGGGATCCCTGGGATGGGTTGGGATCCCTGGGATGGGATGGGATGGGATGGGATGGGATGGGATGGGATGGGATGGGATGGGATAGGATGGGATGGGATGGGATCCGTGGGATGGGATGGGATCCCTGGATTGGGATGGGATCCCTGGGATGGGATGGGATCCCTGGGATGGGATCCCTGGGATGGGACGGGATGGGATGGGATCCCTGGGATGGGATGGGATGGGATCCCTGGTGTGGGATGGGATGGCATGGGATGGGATGGGATCCCTGGATTGGGATGGGATCCCTGGGATGGGATGGGATCCGTGGGATGGGATGGGATCCCTGGGATGGGATGGGATGGGATGGGATGGGATGGGATGGGATGGCATGGCATGGCATGGGATCCCTGGGATGAGATGGGCTGGGATGGGATCCCTGGGATGAGATGGGATGCGATGGGATGGGATGGGAATGGGATAGGATGGGATGGGTTGGCATGGGATGGGATGGGATCCCTGGGATGGGATGGGATTGGATGGGATCCCTGGGATGGGATGGGATCCCTGGGATGGGTTGGGATCCCTGGGATGGGATGGGATGGGATGGGATGGGTTCCATGGGATGGGATCCCTGGGATGGGATGGGATGGGATGGGATCCCTGGGATGGGATAGGATCGCTGGGATTGGATCACTGGGATGGGATGGGATCCCTGCTGTGGGATTCCTAGGATGGGATGGGATGGGATGGGATGGGATGGGATGGGATGGGATGGGATGGGATGGGATGGGGTGGGATGGGATCCCTGGGATGGGATGGGATCCCTGGGATGGCATGGGATGGGATCGGATGGGATGGGATGGGATCTATGGGATGGGATGTGTTGGGATGGGATTGGATCCATGGGATGGGATGGGATGGGATGGGATCCCAGGGATGGGAACAGATGAAATGGGATCCCTGGGATGGGATGGGATGGTTTGGAATGGGATGGGATCCCTGGGCTGGGATGGGATGGGATCCCTGGGATGGTAACAGAAGAAATGGGATCCCTGGGATGGAATCCCTGGGATGGGATAGCTGGGATGGGATGGGATCCCTGGGATGGAATGGGATCCCTGGGATGGGTTGGGATCCCTGGGATGGGATGGGATCCCTGGGTTGGGATCCGAGGAATGTGATCCCTCGTATGGGATGGGATCCCTGGGATGGGATCCCTGGGATGGGATGGGATCCCTGGGAAGGGATCCCGGGGATGGGATGGGACGGGATGGGATCCCTGGGATGGCAGGGGATCCCTGGGATGGGGGCAGATCCCTGGGATGGGATGGGATGGTATACCTGGGATGGGATCCCTGGGATGGGATGGGATGAGATCCCTGGATTGGGATGGGATCCCTGGGATGGGATCCCGGGGATGGGATGGGATGGGATCCATGGGATGGGATGGGATCCCTGGGATTGGATGGGATCCCTGGGATGGGATGGTATCCCTGGAATGGGATGCCTGGGTTGGGTTGGGATGGGTTTGGATGGGTTGGGATGGGATGGGATGGGATGGGTTCCATGGGACGGGATCCCTGGGATGGGATGGGATGGGATGGGATGGGATCCCTGGGATGGGATAGGATCGCTGGGATTGGATCACTGGGATGGGATGGGATCCCTGGTGTGGGATTCCTAGGATGGGATGGCATGCGATGGGATCGGATGGGATGGGATGGGATGCGATCCCTGGGATGGGATGGGATGGGATGGGATCCATGGGATGGGATGGGATCCATGGGATGGGATGGGTTGGGATGGGATTGGATCCATGGGATGTGATGGGATGGGATCCCAGGGATGGGAACAGATGAAATGGGATCCCTGGGATGGGATGGGATCCCTGGGATGGGATGGGATGGGATGGGATGGGATGGGATGGGATGGGATGGGATGGAATGGGATGGGATGGGATGGGTTGGAATGGGATGGGATGGGATGGGATCCCTGGGATGGGAACAGATGAAATGGGATCCCTGGGATGAGATGGAATCCCTGGGATGGGATGGGATGGGATGGGATGGGAAGGGATGGGATGGGCTGGGAAGGGATGGGATGGGATCCCTGGGATGGGATGGGATCCCTGGGACGGCATGGGATGGGATCGGATGGGACGGGATGGAATGGGATGGAATGGAGTGGGATGGGATTGGATGGGATGGAATGGGATGGGATGGGGTGGGATGGGATTGGCTGGGATGGGATGCGATCCCTGGGATGGGATGGGATGGGATCCCTGGGATGGGAACAGATGGGATGGGATGGGATGGGAAGGGATGGGATGGGCTGGGAAGGGATGGGATGGGATCCCTGGGATGGGATGGGATCCCTGGGACGGCATGGGATGGGATGGGATGGGATGGGATGGGATGGGATGGGATGGGATGGGATGGGATGGGATGGAATGGGATGGGATGGGGTGGGATGGGATTGGCTGGGATGGGATGCGATCCCTGGGATGGGATGGGATGGGATGGGATCCCTGGTATGGGAACAGATGAAATGGGATCCCCGGGATTGGATGGAATCCCTGGGATGGGATAGCTGGGATGGGATGGGATCCCTGGGATGGGATGGGATCCCTGGAATGGGTTGGGATCCCTGGGATGGGATGGGATGGGATGGGATGGGATGGGATAGGATGGGATGGGATGGGATCCGTGGGATGGGATGGGATCCCTGGATTGGGATGGGATCCCTGGGATGGGATGGGATCCCTGGGATGGGATCCCTGGGATGGGATGGGATGGGATGGGATGGGATCCCTGGGATGGGATGGGATGGGATCCCTGGTGTGGGATGGGATGGGATGGGATGGGATGGGATGGGATGGGATGGGATGGGATGGGATCCCTGGATTGGGATGGGATCCCTGGGATGGGATGGGATCCGTGGGATGGGATGGGATCCGTGGGATCGGATGGGATGGGTTTGGATGGGATGGGATCCCTGGGATGGGATGGGATGGGATGGGATGGCATGGCATGGCATGGGATCCCTGGGATGAGATGGGCTGGGATGGGATCCCTGGGATGAGATGGGATGCGATGGGATGGGATGGGAATGGGATAGGATGGGATGGGTTGGCATGGGATGGGATGGGATCCCTGGGATGGGATGTGATCCCTGGAATGTGATCCGTGGGATGGGATGGGATCCCTGGGATGGGATGGGATCCCTGGGATGGGATCCCTGGGATGGGATCCCTGGGATGGGATGGAATGGGATGGGATGGGATGGGTTCCATGGGATGGGATCCCTGGGATGGGATGGGATCCCTGGTGTGGGATTCCTACATGGGATGGGATGGGATGGGATGGGATGGGATGGGATGGGATGGGATGGGATCCCTGGGATGGGATCCCTGGGATGGGATGGGATGGGATCGGATGGGATCGGATGGGATGCGATCCCTGGGATGGGATGGGATGGGATCCCTGGGATGGGATGGGATCCATGGGATGGGATGTGTTGGGATGGGATTGGATCCATGGGATGGGATGGGATGGGATGGGATCCCAGGGATGGGAACAGATGAAATGGGATCCCTGGGATGGGATGGGATGGGTTGGAATGGGATGGGATCCCTGGGATGGGATGGGATGGGATCCCTGGGATGGTAACAGAAGAAATGGGATCCCTGGGATGGGATGGAATCCCTGGGATGGGATAGCTGGGATGGGATGGGATCCCTGGGATGGGATGGGATCCCTGGGATGGGTTGGGATCCCTGGGATGGGATGGGATCCCTGGGTTGGGATCCCAGGAATGTGATCCCTCGTATGGGATGGGATCCCTGGGATGGGATCCGTGGGATGGGATGGGATCCCTGGGAAGGGATCCCGGGTATGGGATGGGATGGGATGGGATCCCTGGGATGGGATGGGATGAGATCCCTGGATTGGGATGGGATCCCTGGGATGGGATCCCGGGGATGGGATGGGATGGGATGAGATGGGATGGGATCCATGGGATGGGATGGGATCCCTGGGATTGGATGGGATCCCTGGGATGGGATGGGATCCGTGGGATGGGATGGGATGGGATCCCTGGGATGGCATCCTTGGGATTGGATCACTCAGAAGGGATGGGATCGGATGGGATCGCTGGGATTGGATCACTGGGATGGTATCGGATCCCAGGGACGGCCTCCCAGGGATGGGATGGGATCCCTGGGATGGGATCCCTGGGATGGGATGTGATCCCTGGAATGGGATGGGATGGGATGGAATGGGATGGGATGTCTGGGATGAGATGGGATCCCTGGGATGGTATCCCTAGGATGGGATGGGTTCCCTGGGATGGGATGGGATGGGATGGGATGGGATGGGATGGGATGGGATGGGATGGGATGGGAAGGGATGGGATGGGCTGGGAAGGGATGGGATGGGATCCCTGGGATGGGATGGGATCCCTGGGACGGCATGGGATGGGATCGGATGGGATGGGATGGGATGGGATGGGATGGAATGGGATGGGATGGGATGGGGTGGGATGGGATTGGATGGGATGGGATGCGATCCCTGGGATGGGATGGGATGGGATGGGATGGGATGGGATCCCTGGGATGGGATGGGATCCATGGGATGGGATGGGTTGGGATGGGATTGGATCCATGGGATGCGATGGGATGGGATGGGATCCCAAGGATGGAAACAGATGAAATGGGATCCCTGGGATGGGATGGAATCCCTGGGATGGGATAGCTGGGATGGGATGGGATCCCTGGGATGGGATGGGATCCCTGGTATGGTTTGGGATCTCTGGGATGGGATGGGATGGGATGGGATAGGATGGGATGGGATGGGATCCCTGGGATGGGATGGGATGGGATCCCTGGGATGGGATGGGATCCATGGGATGGGATGGGTTGGGATGGGATTGGATCCATGGGATGGGATGGGATGGGATCTCAGGGATGGGAACAGATGAAATGGGATCCCCGGGATGGGATGGAAACCCTGGGATGGGATAGCTGGGATGGGATGGTATCCCTGGAAAGGGATGGGATGGGATGGGTTTGGATGGGATGGGATCCCTGGGATGGGATGGGATGGGATCCCTGGGATGGGGACAGATGAAATGGGATCCCTGGGATGGGGTGGAATCCCTGGGGTGGGATAGCTGGGATGGGATGGGATCACTGGGATGGGATTGGATCCCTGGGATGGGTTGGGACCCCTGGGATGGGATGGGATGGGATAGGATGGGATGGGATGGGATGGGATGGGATCTGTGGGATGGGATGGGATCCGTGGGATGGGATGGGATCCCTGGAAAGGGAAGGGATGGGATTCCTGGGTTGGGAATGGATAGGTTCCCTTGGATGGGACGGGATGGGATGGGACCCCTGGGATGGGATGGAATCCCTGGGATGGGATAGCTGGGATGGGATTGGATCCCTGGAATGGGATGGGATCCCTGCGATGGGTTGAGATCCCTGGGATGGGATCCCTCGGATGGTATAGGATCCCTGGGATGGGATCCCTGGGATGAGATGGGCTGGGATGGGATCCCAGAGATGGGATGGGATGGGATGGAATAAGATGGGATGGGATGGGTTCCATGGGATGGGATCCCTGGGATGGGATGGGATGGGATGGGATCCCTAGGATGGGAGAGGATCGCTGGGATTGGATCACTGGGATGGGATGGGATCCCTGGTGTGGGATTCCTAGGATGGGATGGGATGGGATGGGATGGGATGGGATGGGATCCCTGGGATGGCATGGGATGGGATCGGATGGGATGGGATGGGATCCCTGGGATGGGATGGGATGGGATGGGATGGGATTCCTGGGATGGGTTGGGATCTATGGGATGGGATGGGTTGGGATGGGATAGGATCCATGGGATGGGATGGGATGGGATCCCAGGGATGGGAACAGCGGAAATGGGATCCCTGGGATGGGATGGGATGGGATGGGTTGGAATGGGATGGGATCCCTGGGATGGGATGGGATGGGATCCCTGGGATGGTAACAGAAGAAATGGGATCCCTGGGATGGGATGGAATCCCTGGGATGGGATAGCTGGGATGGGATGGGATCCCTGGGATGGGATGGGAACCCTGGGATGGGTTGGGATCCCTGGGATGGGATGGGATCCCTGGGTTGGGATCCCAGGAATGTGATCCCTCGTATGGGATGGGATCCCTGGGATGGGATCCGTGGGATGGGATGGGATCCCTGGGAAGGGATCCCGGGTATGGGATGGGATGGGATGGGATCCCTGGGATGGGATCCCTGGGATGGGATGGGATGAGATCCCTGGATTGGGATGGGATCCCTGGGATGGGATCCCGGGGATGGGATGGGATGGGATGAGATGGGATGGGATCCATGGGATGGGATGGGATCCCTGGGATTGGATGGGATCCCTGGGATGGGATGGGATCCGTGGGATGGGATGGGATGGGATCCCTGGGATGGCATCCTTGGGATTGGATCACTCAGAAGGGATGGGATCGGATGGGATCGCTGGGATTGGATCACTGGGATGGTATCGGATCCCAGGGACGGCCTCCCAGGGATGGGATGGGATCCCTGGGATGGGATCCCTGGGATGGGATGTGATCCCTGGAATGGGATGGGATGGGATGGAATGGGATGGGATGTCTGGGATGAGATGGGATCCCTGGGATGGTATCCCTAGGATGGGATGGGTTCCCTGGGATGGGATGGGATGGGATGGGATGGGATGGGATGGGATGGGATGGGATGGGAAGGGATGGGATGGGCTGGGAAGGGATGGGATGGGATCCCTGGGATGGGATGGGATCCCTGGGACGGCATGGGATGGGATCGGATGGGATGGGATGGGATGGGATGGGATGGAATGGGATGGGATGGGGTGGGATGGGATTGGATGGGATGGGATGCGATCCCTGGGATGGGATGGGATGGGATGGGATGGGATCCCTGGGATGGGATGGGATCCATGGGATGGGATGGGTTGGGATGGGATTGGATCCATGGGATGCGATGGGATGGGATGGGATCCCAAGGATGGAAACAGATGAAATGGGATCCCTGGGATGGGATGGAATCCCTGGGATGGGATAGCTGGGATGGGATGGGATCCCTGGGATGGGATGGGATCCCTGGTATGGTTTGGGATCTCTGGGATGGGATGGGATGGGATGGGATGGGATGGGATGGGATAGGATGGGATGGGATGGGATCCCTGGGATGGGATGGGATGGGATCCCTGGGATGGGATGGGATCCATGGGATGGGATGGGTTGGGATGGGATTGGATCCATGGGATGGGATGGGATGGGATCTCAGGGATGGGAACAGATGAAATGGGATCCCCGGGATGGGATGGAAACCCTGGGATGGGATAGCTGGGATGGGATGGTATCCCTGGAAAGGGATGGGATGGGATGGGATGGGTTTGGATGGGATGGGATCCCTGGGATGGGATGGGATGGGATCCCTGGGATGGGGACAGATGAAATGGGATCCCCGGGATGGGGTGGAATCCCTGGGGTGGGATAGCTGGGATGGGATGGGATCACTGGGATGGGATTGGATCCCTGGGATGGGTTGGGACCCCTGGGATGGGATGGGATAGGATGGGATGGGATGGGATGGGATGGGATCTGTGGGATGGGATGGGATCCGTGGGATGGGATGGGATCCCTGGAAAGGGAAGGGATGGGATTCCTGGGTTGGGAATGGATAGGTTCCCTTGGATGGGACGGGATGGGATGGGACCCCTGGGATGGGATGGAATCCCTGGGATGGGATAGCTGGGATGGGATTGGATCCCTGGAATGGGATGGGATCCCTGCGATGGGTTGAGATCCCTGGGATGGGATCCCTCGGATGGGATAGGATCCCTGGGATGGGATCCCTGGGATGAGATGGGCTGGGATGGGATCCCAGAGATGGGATGGGATGGGATGGAATAAGATGGGATGGGATGGGTTCCATGGGATGGGATCCCTGGGATGGGATGGGATGGGATGGGATGGGATGGGACCCCTAGGATGGGAGAGGATCGCTGGGATTGGATCACTGGGATGGGATGGGATCCCTGGTGTGGGATTCCTAGGATGGGATGGGATGGGATGGGATGGGATGGGATGGGATGGGATGGGATCCCTGGGATGGCATGGGATGGGATCGGATGGGATGGGATGGGATCCCTGGGATGGGATGGGATCCCTGGTATGGTTTGGGATCTCTGGGATGGGATGGGATGGGATGGGATGGGATGGGATGGGATAGGATGGGATGGGATGGGATCCCTGGGATGGGATGGGATGGGATCCCTGGGATGGGATGGGATCCATGGGATGGGATGGGTTGGGATGGGATTGGATCCATGGGATTGGATGGGATGGGATCTCAGGGATGGGAACAGATGAAATGGGATCCCCGGGATGGGATGGAAACCCTGGGATGGGATAGCTGGGATGGGATGGTATCCCTGGAAAGGGATGGGATGGGATGGGATGGGTTTGGATGGGATGGGATCCCTGGGATGGGATGGGATGGGATCCCTGGGATGGGGACAGATGAAATGGGATCCCCGGGATGGGGTGGAATCCCTGGGGTGGGATAGCTGGGATGGGATGGGATCACTGGGATGGGATTGGATCCCTGGGATGGGTTGGGACCCCTGGGATGGGATGGGATGGGATAGGATGGGATGGGATGGGATGGGATGGGATCTGTGGGATGGGATGGGATCCGTGGGATGGGATGGGATCCCTGGAAAGGGAAGGGATGGGATTCCTGGGTTGGGAATGGATAGGTTCCCTTGGATGGGACGGGATGGGATGGGACCCCTGGGATGGGATGGAATCCCTGGGATGGGATTGGATCCCTGGAATGGGATGGGATCCCTGCGATGGGTTGAGATCCCTGGGATGGGATCCCTCGGATGGGATAGGATCCCTGGGATGGGATGCCTGGGATGGGATGGGATGGGATGGCATGGCATGGGATCCCTGGGATGAGATGGGCTGGGATGGGATCCCAGAGATGGGATGGGATGGGATGGAATAAGATGGGATGGGATGGGTTCCATGGGATGGGATCCCTGGGATGGGATGGGATGGGATGGGATGGGATCCCTAGGATGGGAGAGGATCGCTGGGATTGGATCACTGGGATGGGATGGGATCCCTGGTGTGGGATTCCTAGGATGGGATGGGATGGGATGGGATGGGATGGGATGGGATGGGATGGGATGGGATGGGATCCCTGGGATGGGATGGGATGGGATCCCTGGGATGGTAACAGAAGAAATGGGATCCCTGGGATGGGATGGAATCCCTGGGATGGGATAGCTGGGATGGGATGGGATCCCTGGGATGGGATGGGATCCCTGGGATGGGTTGGGATGGGATGGGATCCCTGGGATGGGATAGGATCGCTGGGATTGGATCACTGGGATGGGATGGGATCCCTGGTGTGGGATTCCTAGGATGGGATGGCATGCGATGGGATCGGATGGGATGGGATGGGATGCGATCCCTGGGATGGGATGGGATGGGATGGGATCCATGGGATGGGATGGGATCCATGGGATGGGATGGGTTGGGATGGGATTGGATCCATGGGATGTGATGGGATGGGATCCCAGGGATGGGAACAGATGAAATGGGATCCCTGGGATGGGATGGAATCCCTGGGATGGGATGGCTGGGATGGGATGGGATCCCTGGGATGGGATGGGATGGGATGGGATGGGATGGGATGGGATGGGATGGGATGGGATGGGTTGGAATGGGATGGGATGGGATGGGATCCCTGGGATGGGAACAGATGAAATGGGATCCCTGGGATGAGATGGAATCCCTGGGATGGGATGGGATGGGATGGGATGGGATGGGATGGGATGGGATGGGATGGGATGGGATGGGATGGGATGGGAAGGGATGGGATGGGCTGGGAAGGGATGGGATGGGATCCCTGGGATGGGATGGGATCCCTGGGACGGCATGGGATGGGATCGGATGGGACGGGATGGAATGGGATGGAATGGAGTGGGATGGGATTGGATGGGATGGAATGGGATGGGATGGGGTGGGATGGGATTGGCTGGGATGGGATGCGATCCCTGGGATGGGATGGGATGGGATCCCTGGGATGGGAACAGATGGGATGGGATGGGATGGGACGGGATGGGATGGGCTGGGAAGGGATGGGATGGGATCCCTGGGATGGGATGGGATCCCTGGGACGGCATGGGATGGGATGGGATGGGATGGGATGGGATGGGATGGGATGGGATGGGATGGGGTGGGATGGGATTGGATGGGATGGAATGGGATGGGATGGGGTGGGATGGGATTGGCTGGGATGGGATGCGATCCCTGGGATGGGATGGGATGGGATGGGATCCCTGGTATGGGAACAGATGAAATGGGATCCCCGGGATTGGATGGAATCCCTGGGATGGGATAGCTGGGATGGGATGGGATCCCTGGGATGGGATGGGATCCCTGGGATGGGTTGGCATCCCTGGGATGGGATGGGATGGGATGGGATGGGATGGGATGGGATGGGATGGGATGGGATGGGATAGGATGGGATGGGATGGGATCCGTGGGATGGGATGGGATCCCTGGATTGGGATGGGATCCCTGGGATGGGATGGGATCCCTGGGATGGGATCCCTGGGATGGGATGGGATGGGATGGGATGGGATGGGATCCCTGGGATGGGATGGGATGGGATCCCTGGTGTGGGATGGGATGGGATGGGATGGGATGGGATGGGATGGGATGGGATCCCTGGATTGGGATGGGATCCCTGGGATGGGATGGGATCCGTGGGATGGGATGGGATCCGTGGGATCGGATGGGATGGGTTTGGATGGGATGGGATCCCTGGGATGGGATGGGATGGGATGGGATGGCATGGCATGGCATGGGATCCCTGGGATGAGATGGGCTGGGATGGGATCCCTGGGATGAGATGGGATGCGATGGGATGGGATGGGAATGGGATAGGATGGGATGGGTTGGCATGGGATGGGATGGGATCCCTGGGATGGGATGTGATCCCTGGAATGTGATCCGTGGGATGGGATGGGATCCGTGGGATGGGATGGGATCCCTGGGATGGGATCCCTGGGATGGGATCCCTGGGATGGGATGGGATGGGATGGGATGGGATGGGATGGGATGGGAAGGGATGGGATCGGATGGAATGGGATGGGATGGGATGGGATGGGTTCCATGGGATGGGATCCCTGGGATGGGATGGGATCCCTGGTGTGGGATTCCTACATGGGATGGGATGGGATGGGATGGGATGGGATGGGATGGGATGGGATCCCTGGGATGGGATCCCTGGGATGGGATGGGATGGGATCGGATGGGATCGGATGGGATGCGATCCCTGGGATGGGATGGGATGGGATGGGATCCCTGGGATGGGATGGGATGGGATCCATGGGATGGGATGTGTTGGGATGGGATTGGATCCGTGGGATGGGATGGGATGGGATGGGATCCCAGGGATGGGAACAGATGAAATGGGATCCCTGGGATGGGATGGGATGGGTTGGAATGGGATGGGATCCCTGGGATGGGATGGGATGGGATCCCTGGGATGGTAACAGAAGAAATGGGATCCCTGGGATGGGATGGAATCCCTGGGATGGGATAGCTGGGATGGGATGGGATCCCTGGGATGGGATGGGATCCCTGGGATGGGTTGGGATCCCTGGGATGGGATGGGATCCCTGGGTTGGGATCCCAGGAATGTGATCCCTCGTATGGGATGGGATCCCTGGGGTGGGATCCGTGGGATGGGATGGGATCCCTGGGATGGGATCCCTGGGATGGGATGGGATGAGATCCCTGGATTGGGATGGGATCCCTGGGATGGGATCCCGGGGATGGGATGGGATGGGATGGGATGAGATGGGATGGGATCCATGGGATGGGATGGGATCCCTGGGATTGGATGGGATCCCTGGGATGGGATGGGATCCGTGGGATGGGATGGGATGGGATCCCTGGGATGGCATCCTTGGGATTGGATCACTCAGAAGGGATGGGATCGGATGGGATCGCTGGGATTGGATCACTGGGATGGTATCGGATCCCAGGGACGGCCTCCCAGGGATGGGATGGGATCCCTGGGATGGGATCCCTGGGATGGGATGTGATCCCTGGAATGGGATGGGATGGGATGGAATGGGATGGGATGTCTGGGATGAGATGGGATCCCTGGGATGGTATCCCTAGGATGTGATGGGTTCCCTGGGATGGGATGGGATGGGATGGGATGGGATGGGATGGGATGGGATGGGATGGGATGGGATGGGAAGGGATGGGATGGGCTGGGAAGGGATGGGATGGGATCCCTGGGATGGGATGGGATCCCTGGGACGGCATGGGATGGGATCGGATGGGATGGGATGGGATGGGATGGGATGGGATGGAATGGGATGGGATGGGATGGGGTGGGATGGGATTGGATGGGATGGGATGCGATCCCTGGGATGGGATGGGATGGGATGGGATGGGATGGGATGGGATGGGATCCCTGGGATGGGATGGGATCCATGGGATGGGATGGGTTGGGATGGGATTGGATCCATGGGATGCGATGGGATGGGATGGGATCCCAAGGATGGAAACAGATGAAATGGGATCCCTGGGATGGGATGGAATTTCTGGGATGGGATAGCTGGGATGGGATGGGATCCCTGGGATGGGATGGGATCCCTGGTATGGTTTGGGATCTCTGGGATGGGATGGGATGGGATGGGATGGGATAGGATGGGATGGGATGGGATCCCTGGGATGGGATGGGATGGGATCCCAGGGATGGGATGGGATGGGATCTCAGGGATGGGAACAGATGAAATGGGATCCCCGGGATGGGATGGAAACCCTGGGATGGGATAGCTGGGATGGGATGGTATCCCTGGAAAGGGATGGGATGGGATGGGATGGGTTTGGATGGGATGGGATCCCTGGGATGGGATGGGATGGGATCCCTGGGATGGGGACAGATGAAATGGGATCCCCGGGATGGGGTGGAATCCCTGGGGTGGGATAGCTGGGATGGGATGGGATCACTGGGATGGGATTGGATCCCTGGGATGGGTTGGGACCCCTGGGATGGGATGGGATGGGATAGGATGGGATGGGATGGGATGGGATCTGTGGGATGGGATGGGATCCGTGGGATGGGATGGGATCCCTGGAAAGGGAAGGGATGGGATTCCTGGGTTGGGAATGGATAGGTTCCCTTGGATGGGACGGGATGGGATGGGACCCCTGGGATGGGATGGAATCCCTGGGATGGGATAGCTGGGATGGGATTGGATCCCTGGAATGGGATGGGATCCCTGCGATGGGTTGAGATCCCTGGGATGGGATCCCTCGGATGGGATAGGATCCCTGGGATGGGATCCCTGGGATGAGATGGGCTGGGATGGGATCCCAGAGATGGGATGGGATGGGATGGAATAAGATGGGATGGGATGGGTTCCATGGGATGGGATCCCTGGGATGGGATGGGATGGGATGGGATGGGATCCCTAGGATGGGAGAGGATCGCTGGGATTGGATCACTGGGATGGGATGGGATCCCTGGTGTGGGATTCCTAGGATGGGATGGGATGGGATGGGATGGGATGGGATGGGATGGGATGGGATCCCTGGGATGGCATGGGATGGGATCGGATGGGATGGGATGGGATCCCTGGGATGGGATGGGATGGGATGGGATGGGATTCCTGGGATGGGTTGGGATCTATGGGATGGGATGGGTTGGGATGGGATAGGATCCATGGGATGGGATGGGATGGGATGGGATGGGATCCCAGGGATGGGAACAGCGGAAATGGGATCCCTGGGATGGGATGGGATGGGTTGGAATGGGATGGGATCCCTGGGATGGGATGGGATGGGATCCCTGGGATGGTAACAGAAGAAATGGGATCCCTGGGATGGGATGGAATCCCTGGGATGGGATAGCTGGGATGGGATGGGATCCCTGGGATGGGATGGGATCCCTGGGATGGGTTGGGATCCCTGGGATGGGATGGGATCCCTGGGTTCGGATCCCAGGAATGTGATCCCTCGTATGGGATGGGATCCCTGGGATGGGATCCGTGGGATGGGATGGGATCCCTGGGAAGGGATCCCGGGTATGGGATGGGATGGGATGGGATCCCTGGGATGGGATCCCTGGGATGGGATGGGATGAGATCCCTGGATTGGGATGGGATCCCTGGGATGGGATCCCGGGGATGGGATGGGATGGGATGAGATGGGATGGGATCCATGTGATGGGATGGGATCCCTGGGATTGGATGGGATCCCTGGGATGGGATGGGATCCGTGGGATGGGATGGGATGGGATCCCTGGGATGGCATCCTTGGGATTGGATCACTCAGAAGGGATGGGATCGGATGGGATCGCTGGGATTGGATCACTGGGATGGTATCGGATCCCAGGGACGGCCTCCCAGGGATGGGATGGGATCCCTGGGATGGGATCCCTGGGATGGGATGTGATCCCTGGAATGGGATGGGATGGGATGGAATGGGATGGGATGTCTGGGATGAGATGGGATCCCTGGGATGGTATCCCTAGGATGTGATGGGTTCCCTGGGATGGGATGGGATGGGATGGGATGGGATGGGATGGGATGGGATGGGATGGGATGGGATGGGATGGGAAGGGATGGGATGGGCTGGGAAGGGATGGGATGGGATCCCTGGGATGGGATGGGATCCCTGGGACGGCATGGGATGGGATCGGATGGGATGGGATGGGATGGGATGGAATGGGATGGGATGGGATGGGATGGGGTGGGATGGGATTGGATGGGATGGGATGCGATCCCTGGGATGGGATGGGATGGGATGGGATGGGATCCCTGGGATGGGATGGGATCCATGGGATGGGATGGGTTGGGATGGGATTGGATCCATGGGATGCGATGGGATGGGATGGGATCCCAAGGATGGAAACAGATGAAATGGGATCCCTGGGATGGGATGGAATCCCTGGGATGGGATAGCTGGGATGGGATGGGATCCCTGGGATGGGATGGGATCCCTGGTATGGTTTGGGATCTCTGGGATGGGATGGGATGGGATGGGATAGGATGGGATGGGATGGGATCCCTGGGATGGGATGGGATGGGATCCCTGGGATGGGATGGGATCCATGGGATGGGATGGGTTGGGATGGGATTGGATCCATGGGATGGGATGGGATGGGATCTCAGGGATGGGAACAGATGAAATGGGATCCCCGGGATGGGATGGAAACCCTGGGATGGGATAGCTGGGATGGGATGGTATCCCTGGAAAGGGATGGGATGGGATGGGATGGGTTTGGATGGGATGGGATCCCTGGGATGGGATGGGATGGGATGGGATCCCTGGGATGGGGACAGATGAAATGGGATCCCCGGGATGGGGTGGAATCCCTGGGGTGGGATAGCTGGGATGGGATGGGATCACTGGGATGGGATTGGATCCCTGGGATGGGTTGGGACCCCTGGGATGGGATGGGATCCCTGGGATGGGATGGGATCCCTGGGATGGGATGGGATCCCTGAGATGGGATGGGATCCCTGGGATGGGATGGGATCCCTGGGATGTGATGGGATGGGATCCCTGGATTGGGATGGGATCCCTGGGATGGGATGGGATCTGTGGGATGGGATGGGATCCGTGGGATGGGATGGGATCCCTGGAAAGGGAAGGGATGGGATTCCTGGGTTGGGAATGGATGGGATCCCTGGGATGGGATGGGATGGGATCCCTGGAATGGGATTCCTGGGATGGGATATGATCGAATCCCTGGGATGGCATCTGTGAGATGGGATGGGATCTCTGACATGGGATCCCTGGCATGGGATGGGATCCCTGGGATGTTATCCCTGGGATGGGATGGGATCCCTGGGATGGGATGGGATGGGAAGGGATGGGATGGGACGGGATGGGATCCCTGGGATTGGATCCCTGGGATGAGATGGAATACCTGGCATGAGATAGCAGGGATGATTGGGATGGGATGGGATGGGATGGGATGGGATGGGATGGGATGGGATCGGATGGGATGGGACTGGATGGGATGGGATGGGATGGGATGGGATGGGATGGGATGGGATGGGATCCCTGGGATGGTATGGGATCCCTGGGATGGGATCCCTGGGATGGGATCCATGAGATGGGATGGGTTGGGATGGGTGGGGAACCGTTTGATGGGATCTTATGGGATCCCTGGGATGAGATGGGATGGGATTGGATACCTGGGATGGGATGCGATGGGATCCTACGGATGGGATCCCTGGAATGTGATCCCTCGTATGGGATGGGATCCCTGGGATGGGATGGAATCCCTGGGATGAGATCCAGGGTATGCGATGGGATGCCTGGGATGGGATGGGATGGGATGGCATGGCATGGGATCCCTGGGATGAGATGGGCTGGGATGGGATCCCAGAGATGGGATGGGATGGGATGGAATAAGATGGGATGGGATGGGTTCCATGGGATGGGATCCCTGGGATGGGATGGGATGGGATGGGATGGGATCCCTAGGATGGGAGAGGATCGCTGGGATTGGATCACTGGGATGGGATGGGATCCCTGGTGTGGGATTCCTAGGATGGGATGGGATGGGATGGGATGGGATGGGATGGGATGGGATGGGATCCCTGGGATGGGATGGGATGGGATCCCTGGGATGGTAACAGAAGAAATGGGATCCCTGGGATGGGATGGAATCCCTGGGATGGGATAGCTGGGATGGGATGGGATCCCTGGGATGGGATGGGATCCCTGGGATGGGTTGGGATGGGATGGGATCCCTGGGATGGGATAGGATCGCTGGGATTGGATCACTGGGATGGGATGGGATCCCTGGTGTGGGATTCCTAGGATGGGATGGCATGCGATGGGATCGGATGGGATGGGATGGGATGCGATCCCTGGGATGGGATGGGATGGGATGGGATCCATGGGATGGGATGGGATCCATGGGATGGGATGGGTTGGGATGGGATTGGATCCATGGGATGTGATGGGATGGGATCCCAGGGATGGGAACAGATGAAATGGGATCCCTGGGATGGGATGGAATCCCTGGGATGGGATGGCTGGGATGGGATGGGATCCCTGGGATGGGATGGGATGGGATGGGATGGGATGGGATGGGATGGGATGGGTTGGAATGGGATGGGATGGGATGGGATCCCTGGGATGGGAACAGATGAAATGGGATCCCTGGGATGAGATGGAATCCCTGGGATGGGATGGGATGGGATGGGATGGGATGGGATGGGATGGGATGGGATGGGATGGGATGGGAAGGGATGGGATGGGCTGGGAAGGGATGGGATGGGATCCCTGGGATGGGATGGGATCCCTGGGACGGCATGGGATGGGATCGGATGGGACGGGATGGAATGGGATGGAATGGAGTGGGATGGGATTGGATGGGATGGAATGGGATGGGATGGGGTGGGATGGGATTGGCTGGGATGGGATGCGATCCCTGGGATGGGATGGGATGGGATGGGATCCCTGGTATGGGAACAGATGAAATGGGATCCCCGGGATTGGATGGAATCCCTGGGATGGGATAGCTGGGATGGGATGGGATCCCTGGGATGGGATGGGATCCCTGGGATGGGTTGGCATCCCTGGGATGGGATGGGATGGGATGGGATGGGATGGGATGGGATGGGATGGGATAGGATGGGATGGGATGGGATCCGTGGGATGGGATGGGATCCCTGGATTGGGATGGGATCCCTGGGATGGGATGGGATCCCTGGGATGGGATCCCTGGGATGGGATGGGATGGGATGGGATGGGATCCCTGGGATGGGATGGGATGGGATCCCTGGTGTGGGATGGGATGGGATGGGATGGGATGGGATGGGATGGGATGGGATCCCTGGATTGGGATGGGATCCCTGGGATGGGATGGGATCCGTGGGATGGGATGGGGTCCGTGGGATCGGATGGGATGGGTTTGGATGGGATGGGATCCCTGGGATGGGATGGGATGGGATGGGATGGCATGGCATGGCATGGGATCCCTGGGATGAGATGGGCTGGGATGGGATCCCTGGGATGAGATGGGATGCGATGGGATGGGATGGGAATGGGATAGGATGGGATGGGTTGGCATGGGATGGGATGGGATCCCTGGGATGGGATGTGATCCCTGGAATGTGATCCGTGGGATGGGATGGGATCCCTGGGATGGGATGGGATCCCTGGGATGGGATCCCTGGGATGGGATCCCTGGGATGGGATGGGATGGGATGGGATGGGATGGGATGGGATGGGATGGGAAGGGATGGGATCGGATGGAATGGGATGGGATGGGATGGGTTCCATGGGATGGGATCCCTGGGATGGGATGGGATCCCTGGTGTGGGATTCCTACATGGGATGGGATGGGATGGGATGGGATGGGATGGGATGGGATGGGATCCCTGGGATGGGATCCCTGGGATGGGATGGGATGGGATCGGATGGGATCGGATGGGATGCGATCCCTGGGATGGGATGGGATGGGATCCCTGGGATGGGATAGCTGGGATGGGATGGGATCCCTGGGATGGGATGGGATCCCTGGGATGGGTTGGGATCCCTGGGATGGGATGGGATCCCTGGGTTGGGATCCCAGGAATGTGATCCCTCGTATGGGATGGGATCCCTGGGATGGGATCCGTGGGATGGGATGGGATCCCTGGGATGGGATCCCTGGGATGGGATGGGATGAGATCCCTGGATTGGGATGGGATCCCTGGGATGGGATCCCGGGGATGGGATGGGATGGGATGGGATGAGATGGGATGGGATCCATGGGATGGGATGGGATCCCTGGGATTGGATGGGATCCCTGGGATGGGATGGGATCCGTGGGATGGGATGGGATGGGATCCCTGGGATGGCATCCTTGGGATTGGATCACTCAGAAGGGATGGGATCGGATGGGATCGCTGGGATTGGATCACTGGGATGGTATCGGATCCCAGGGACGGCCTCCCAGGGATGGGATGGGATCCCTGGGATGGGATCCCTGGGATGGGATGTGATCCCTGGAATGGGATGGGATGGGATGGAATGGGATGGGATGTCTGGGATGAGATGGGATCCCTGGGATGGTATCCCTAGGATGTGATGGGTTCCCTGGGATGGGATGGGATGGGATGGGATGGGATGGGATGGGATGGGATGGGATGGGATGGGAAGGGATGGGATGGGCTGGGAAGGGATGGGATGGGATCCCTGGGATGGGATGGGATCCCTGGGACGGCATGGGATGGGATCGGATGGGATGGGATGGGATGGGATGGGATGGAATGGGATGGGATGGGATGGGGTGGGATGGGATTGGATGGGATGGGATGCGATCCCTGGGATGGGATGGGATGGGATGGGATGGGATGGGATGGGATCCCTGGGATGGGATGGGATCCATGGGATGGGATGGGTTGGGATGGGATTGGATCCATGGGATGCGATGGGATGGGATGGGATCCCAAGGATGGAAACAGATGAAATGGGATCCCTGGGATGGGATGGAATTTCTGGGATGGGATAGCTGGGATGGGATGGGATCCCTGGGATGGGATGGGATCCCTGGTATGGTTTGGGATCTCTGGGATGGGATGGGATGGGATGGGATGGGATAGGATGGGATGGGATGGGATCCCTGGGATGGGATGGGATGGGATCCCTGGGATGGGATGGGATGGGATCTCAGGGATGGGAACAGATGAAATGGGATCCCCGGGATGGGATGGAAACCCTGGGATGGGATAGCTGGGATGGGATGGTATCCCTGGAAAGGGATGGGATGGGATGGGATGGGTTTGGATGGGATGGGATCCCTGGGATGGGATGGGATGGGATCCCTGGGATGGGGACAGATGAAATGGGATCCCCGGGATGGGGTGGAATCCCTGGGGTGGGATAGCTGGGATGGGATGGGATCACTGGGATGGGATTGGATCCCTGGGATGGGTTGGGACCCCTGGGATGGGATGGGATGGGATAGGATGGGATGGGATGGGATGGGATGGGATCTGTGGGATGGGATGGGATCCGTGGGATGGGATGGGATCCCTGGAAAGGGAAGGGATGGGATTCCTGGGTTGGGAATGGATAGGTTCCCTTGGATGGGACGGGATGGGATGGGACCCCTGGGATGGGATGGAATCCCTGGGATGGGATAGCTGGGATGGGATTGGATCCCTGGAATGGGATGGGATCCCTGCGATGGGTTGAGATCCCTGGGATGGGATCCCTCGGATGGGATAGGATCCCTGGGATGGGATCCCTGGGATGAGATGGGCTGGGATGGGATCCCAGAGATGGGATGGGATGGGATGGAATAAGATGGGATGGGATGGGTTCCATGGGATGGGATCCCTGGGATGGGATGGGATGGGATGGGATGGGATCCCTAGGATGGGAGAGGATCGCTGGGATTGGATCACTGGGATGGGATGGGATCCCTGGTGTGGGATTCCTAGGATGGGATGGGATGGGATGGGATGGGATGGGATGGGATGGGATGGGATGGGATGGGATCCCTGGGATGGCATGGGATGGGATCGGATGGGATGGGATGGGATCCCTGGGATGGGATGGGATGGGATGGGATGGGATTCCTGGGATGGGTTGGGATCTATGGGATGGGATGGGTTGGGATGGGATAGGATCCATGGGATGGGATGGGATGGGATGGGATGGGATCCCAGGGATGGGAACAGCGGAAATGGGATCCCTGGGATGGGATGGGATGGGTTGGAATGGGATGGGATCCCTGGGATGGGATGGGATGGGATCCCTGGGATGGTAACAGAAGAAATGGGATCCCTGGGATGGGATGGAATCCCTGGGATGGGATAGCTGGGATGGGATGGGATCCCTGGGATGGGATGGGATCCCTGGGATGGGTTGGGATCCCTGGGATGGGATGGGATCCCTGGGTTCGGATCCCAGGAATGTGATCCCTCGTATGGGATGGGATCCCTGGGATGGGATCCGTGGGATGGGATGGGATCCCTGGGAAGGGATCCCGGGTATGGGATGGGATGGGATGGGATCCCTGGGATGGGATCCCTGGGATGGGATGGGATGAGATCCCTGGATTGGGATGGGATCCCTGGGATGGGATCCCGGGGATGGGATGGGATGGGATGAGATGGGATGGGATCCATGTGATGGGATGGGATCCCTGGGATTGGATGGGATCCCTGGGATGGGATGGGATCCGTGGGATGGGATGGGATGGGATCCCTGGGATGGCATCCTTGGGATTGGATCACTCAGAAGGGATGGGATCGGATGGGATCGCTGGGATTGGATCACTGGGATGGTATCGGATCCCAGGGACGGCCTCCCAGGGATGGGATGGGATCCCTGGGATGGGATCCCTGGGATGGGATGTGATCCCTGGAATGGGATGGGATGGGATGGAATGGGATGGGATGTCTGGGATGAGATGGGATCCCTGGGATGGTATCCCTAGGATGGGATGGGTTCCCTGGGATGGGATGGGATGGGATGGGATGGGATGGGATGGGATGGGATGGGATGGGATGGGATGGGAAGGGATGGGATGGGCTGGGAAGGGATGGGATGGGATCCCTGGGATGGGATGGGATCCCTGGGACGGCATGGGATGGGATCGGATGGGATGGGATGGGATGGGATGGGATGGAATGGGATGGGATGGGGTGGGATGGGATTGGATGGGATCCCTGGGATGGGATGGGATCCATGGGATGGGATGGGTTGGGATGGGATTGGATCCATGGGATGCGATGGGATGGGATGGGATCCCAAGGATGGAAACAGATGAAATGGGATCCCTGGGATGGGATGGAATCCCTGGGATGGGATAGCTGGGATGGGATGGGATCCCTGGGATGGGATGGGATCCCTGGTATGGTTTGGGATCTCTGGGATGGGATGGGATGGGATGGGATGGGATGGGATAGGATGGGATGGGATGGGATCCCTGGGATGGGATGGGATGGGATCCCTGGGATGGGATGGGATCCATGGGATGGGATGGGTTGGGATGGGATTGGATCCATGGGATGGGATGGGATGGGATCTCAGGGATGGGAACAGATGAAATGGGATCCCCGGGATGGGATGGAAACCCTGGGATGGGATAGCTGGGATGGGATGGTATCCCTGGAAAGGGATGGGATGGGATGGGATGGGTTTGGATGGGATGGGATCCCTGGGATGGGATGGGATGGGATCCCTGGGATGGGGACAGACGAAATGGGATCCCCGGGATGGGGTGGAATCCCTGGGGTGGGATAGCTGGGATGGGATGGGATCACTGGGATGGGATTGGATCCCTGGGATGGGTTGGGACCCCTGGGATGGGATGGGATCCCTGGGATGGGATGGGATCCCTGGGATGGGATGGGATCCCTGAGATGGGATGGGATCCCTGGGATGGGATGGGATCCCTGGGATGTGATGGGATGGGATCCCTGGATTGGGATGGGATCCCTGGGATGGGATGGGATCTGTGGGATGGGATGGGATCCGTGGGATGGGATGGGATCCCTGGAAAGGGAAGGGATGGGATTCCTGGGTTGGGAATGGATGGGATCCCTGGGATGGGATGGGATGGGATCCCTGGAATGGGATTCCTGGGATGGGATATGATCGAATCCATGGGATGGCATCTGTGAGATGGGATGGGATCTCTGACATGGGATCCCTGGCATGGGATGGGATCCCTGGGATGTTATCCCTGGGATGGGATGGGATCCCTGGGATGGGATGGGATGGGAAGGGATGGGATGGGACGGGATGGGATCCCTGGGATTGGATCCCTGGGATGAGATGGAATACCTGGCATGAGATAGCAGGGATGATTGGGATGGGATGGGATGGGATGGGATGGGATGGGATGGGATGGGATCGGATGGGATGGGACTGGATGGGATGGGATGGGATGGGATCCCTGGGATGGTATGGGATCCCTGGGATGGGATCCCTGGGATGGGATCCATGAGATGGGATGGGTTGGGATGGGTGGGGAACCGTTTGATGGGATCTTATGGGATCCCTGGGATCAGATGGGATGGGATTGGATACCTGGGATGGGATGCGACGGGATCCTACGGATGGGATCCCTGGAATGTGATCCCTCGTATGGGATGGGATCCCTGGGATGGGATGGAATCCCTGGGATGGGATCCCGGGGATGCGATGGGATCCCTGGGATGGGATGGGATGGGATGGGATGGGATGGGATGGGATGGGAAGGGATGGGATGGGATCCCTGGGATGGGATGGGATCCCTGGGATGGGATGGGATCCCTGGGACGGCATGGGATGGGATCGGATGGGATGGGATGGGATGGGATGGGATGGAATGGGATGGGATGGGGTGGGATTCCTGGGATGGGTTGGGATCTATGGGATGGGATGGGTTGGGATGGGATAGGATCCATGGGATGGGATGGGATGGGATCCCAGGGATGGGAACAGCGGAAATGGGATCCCTGGGATGGGATGGGATGGGTTGGAATGGGATGGGATCCCTGGGATGGGATGGGATGGGATCCCTGGGATGGTAACAGAAGAATGGGATCCCTGGGATGGGATGGAATCCCTGGGATGGGATAGCTGGGATGGGATGGGATCCCTGGGATGGGATGGGATCCCTGGGATGGGTTGGGATCCCTGGGATGGGATGGGATCCCTGGGTTGGGATCCCAGGAATGTGATCCCTCGTATGGGATGGGATCCCTGGGATGGGATCCGTGGGATGGGATGGGATCCCTGGGAAGGGATCCCGGGTATGGGATGGGATGGGATGGGATGGGATGGGATCCCTGGGATGGGATCCCTGGGATGGGATGGGATGAGATCCCTGGATTGGGATGGGATCCCTGGGATGGGATCCCGGGGATGGGATGGGATGGGATGAGATGGGATGGGATCCATGGGATGGGATGGGATCCCTGGGATTGGATGGGATCCCTGGGATGGGATGGGATCCGTGGGATGGGATGGGATGGGATCCCTGGGATGGCATCCTTGGGATTGGATCACTCAGAAGGGATGGGATCGGATGGGATCGCTGGGATTGGATCACTGGGATGGTATCGGAACCCAGGGACGGCCTCCCAGGGATGGGATGGGATCCCTGGGATGGGATCCCTGGGATGGGATGTGATCCCTGGAATGGGATGGGATGGGATGGAATGGGATGGGATGTCTGGGATGAGATGGGATCCCTGGGATGGTATCCCTAGGATGGGATGGGTTCCCTGGGATGGGATGGGATGGGATGGGATGGGATGGGATGGGATGGGATGGGATGGGATGGGAAGGGATGGGATTGGCTGGGAAGGGATGGGATGGGATCCCTGGGATGGGATGGGATCCCTGGGACGGCATGGGATGGGATCGGATGGGATGGGATGGGATGGAATGGGATGGGATGGGATGGGGTGGGATGGGATTGGATGGGATGGGATGCGATCCCTGGGATGGGATGGGATCCATGGGATGGGATGGGTTGGGATGGGATTGGATCCATGGGATGCGATGGGATGGGATGCGATCCCAAGGATGGAAACAGATGAAATGGGATCCCTGGGATGGGATGGAATCCCTGGGATGGGATAGCTGGGATGGGATGGGATCCCTGGGATGGGATGGGATCCCTGGTATGGTTTGGGATCTCTGGGATGGGATGGGATGGGATGGGATGGGATGGGATAGGATGGGATGGGATGGGATCCCTGGGATGGGATGGGATGGGATCCCTGGGATGGGATGGGATCCATGGGATGGGATGGGTTGGGATGGGATTGGATCCATGGGATTGGATGGGATGGGATCTCAGGGATGGGAACAGATGAAATGGGATCCCCGGGATGGGATGGAAACCCTGGGATGGGATAGCTGGGATGGGATGGTATCCCTGGAAAGGGATGGGATGGGATGGGATGGGTTTGGATGGGATGGGATCCCTGGGATGGGATGGGATGGTATCCCTGGGGTGGGGACAGATGAAATGGGATCCCCGGGATGGGGTGGAATCCCTGGGGTGGGATAGCTGGGATGGGATGGGATCACTGGGATGGGATTGGATCCCTGGGATGGGTTGGGACCCCTGGGATGGGATGGGATGGGATAGGATGGGATGGGATGGGATGGGATGGGATCTGTGGGATGGGATGGGATCCGTGGGATGGGATGGGATCCCTGGAAAGGGAAGGGATGGGATTCCTGGGTTGGGAATGGATAGGTTCCCTTGGATGGGACGGGATGGGATGGGACCCCTGGGATGGGATGGAATCCCTGGGATGGGATAGCTGGGATGGGATTGGATCCCTGGAATGGGATGGGATCCCTGCGATGGGTTGAGATCCCTGGGATGGGATCCCTCGGATGGGATAGGATCCCTGGGATGGGATCCCTGGGATGAGATGGGCTGGGATGGGATCCCAGAGATGGGATGGGATGGGATGGAATAAGATGGGATGGGATGGGTTCCATGGGATGGGATCCCTGGGATGGGATGGGATGGGATGGGATGGGATCCCTAGGATGGGAGAGGATGGCTGGGATTGGATCACTGGGATGGGATGGGATCCCTGGTGTGGGATTCCTAGGATGGGATGGGATGGGATGGGATGGGATGGGATGGGATGGGATGGGATGGGATGGGATGGGATGGGATCCCTGGGATGGCATGGGATGGGATCGGATGGGATGGGATGGGATCCCTGGGATCGGATGGGATGGGATGGGATGGGATGGGATTCCTGGGATGGGTTGGGATCTATGGGATGGGATGGGTTGGGATGGGATAGGATCCATGGGATGGGATGGGATGGGATGGGATCCCAGGGATGGGAACAGCGGAAATGGGATCCCTGGGATGGGATGGGATGGGTTGGAATGGGATGGGATCCCTGGGATGGGATGGGATGGGATCCCTGGGATGGTAACAGAAGACATGGGATCCCTGGGATGGGATGGAATCCCTGGGATGGGATAGCTGGGATGGGATGGGATCCCTGGGATGGGATGGGATCCCTGGGATGGGTTGGGATCCCTGGGATGGGATGGGATCCCTGGGTTGGGATCCCAGGAATGTGATCCCTCGTATGGGATGGGATCCCTGGGATGGGATCCGTGGGATGGGATGGGATCCCTGGGAAGGGATCCCGGGTATGGGATGGGATGGGATGGGATCCCTGGGATGGGATCCCTGGGATGGGATGGGATGAGATCCCTGGATTGGGATGGGATCCCTGGGATGGGATCCCGGGGATGGGATGGGATGGGATGAGATGGGATGGGATCCATGGGATGGGATGGGATCCCTGGGATTGGATGGGATCCCTGGGATGGGATGGGATCCGTGGGATGGGATGGGATGGGATCCCTGGGATGGCATCCTTGGGATTGGATCACTCAGAAGGGATGGGATCGGATGGGATCGCTGGGATTGGATCACTGGGATGGTATCGGATCCCAGGGACGGCCTCCCAGGGATGGGATGGGATCCCTGGGATGGGATCCCTGGGATGGGATGTGATCCCTGGAATGGGATGGGATGGGATGGAATGGAATGGGATGTCTGGGATGAGATGGGATCCCTGGGATGGTATCCCTAGGATGTGATGGGTTCCCTGGGATGGGATGGGATGGGATGGGATGGGATGGGATGGGATGGGATGGGATGGGAAGGGATGGGATGGGCTGGGAAGGGATGGGATGGGATCCCTGGGATGGGATGGGATCCCTGGGACGGCATGGGATGGGATCGGATGGGATGGGATGGGATGGGATGGGATGGAATGGGATGGGATGGGATGGGGTGGGATGGGATTGGATGGGATGGGATGCGATCCCTGGGATGGGATGGGATGGGATGGGATGGGATGGGATCCCTGGGATGGGATGGGATCCATGGGATGGGATGGGTTGGGATGGGATTGGATCCATGGGATGCGATGGGATGGGATGGGATCCCAAGGATGGAAACAGATGAAATGGGATCCCTGGGATGGGATGGAATCCCTGGGATGGGATAGCTGGGATGGGATGGGATCCCTGGGATGGGATGGGATCCCTGGTATGGTTTGGGATCTCTGGGATGGGATGGGATGGGATGGGATGGGATAGGATGGGATGGGATGGGATCCCTGGGATGGGATGGGATGGGATACCTGGGATGGGATGGGATCCATGGGATGGGATGGGTTGGGATGGGATTGGATCCATGGGATGGGATGGGATGGGATCTCAGGGATGGGAACAGATGAAATGGGATCCCCGGGATGGGATGGAAACCCTGGGATGGGATAGCTGGGATGGGATGGTATCCCTGGAAAGGGATGGGATGGGATGGGATGGGTTTGGATGGGATGGGATCCCTGGGATGGGATGGGATGGGATCCCTGGGATGGGGACAGATGAAATGGGATCCCCGGGATGGGGTGGAATCCCTGGGGTGGGATAGCTGGGATGGGATGGGATCACTGGGATGGGATTGGATCCCTGGGATGGGTTGGGACCCCTGGGATGGGATGGGATAGGATGGGATGGGATGGGATGGGATGGGATCTGTGGGATGGGATGGGATCCGTGGGATGGGATGGGATCCCTGGAAAGGGAAGGGATGGGATTCCTGGGTTGGGAATGGATAGGTTCCCTTGGATGGGACGGGATGGGATGGGACCCCTGGGATGGGATGGAATCCCTGGGATGGGATAGCTGGGATGGGATTGGATCCCTGGAATGGGATGGGATCCCTGCGATGGGTTGAGATCCCTGGGATGGGATCCCTCGGATGGGATAGGATCCCTGGGATGGGATCCCTGGGATGAGATGGGCTGGGATGGGATCCCAGAGATGGGATGGGATGGGATGGAATAAGATGGGATGGGATGGGTTCCATGGGATGGGATCCCTGGGATGGGATGGGATGGGATGGGATGGGATCCCTAGGATGGGAGAGGATCGCTGGGATTGGATCACTGGGATGGGATGGGATCCCTGGTGTGGGATTCCTAGGATGGGGTGGGATGGGATGGGATGGGATGGGATGGGATGGGATCCCTGGGATGGCATGGGATGGGATCGGATGGGATGGGATGGGATCCCTGGGATGGGATGGGATGGGATGGGATGGGATTCCTGGGATGGGTTGGGATCTATGGGATGGGATGGGTTGGGATGGGATAGGATCCATGGGATGGGATTGGATGGGATCCCTGGGATGGGATGGGATCCGTGGGATGGGATGGGATGGGATCCCTGGGATGGCATCCTTGGGATTGGATCACTCAGAAGGGATGGGATCGGATGGGATCGCTGGGATTGGATCACTGGGATGGTATCGGATCCCAGGGACGGCCTCCCAGGGATGGGATGGGATCCCTGGGATGGGATCCCTGGGATGGGATGTGATCCCTGGAATGGGATGGGATGGGATGGAATGGGATGGGATGTCTGGGATGAGATGGGATCCCTGGGATGGTATCCCTAGGATGTGATGGGTTCCCTGGGATGGGATGGGATGGGATGGGATGGGATGGGATGGGATGGGAAGGGATGGGATGGGCTGGGAAGGGATGGGATGGGATCCCTGGGATGGGATGGGATCCCTGGGACGGCATGGGATGGGATCGGATGGGATGGGATGGGATGGGATGGGATGGAATGGGATGGGATGGGATGGGGTGGGATGGGATTGGATGGGATGCGATCCCTGGGATGGGATGGGATGGGATGGGATGGGATGGGATCCCTGGGATGGGATGGGATCCATGGGATGGGATGGGTTGGGATGGGATTGGATCCATGGGATGCGATGGGATGGGATGGGATCCCAAGGATGGAAACAGATGAAATGGGATCCCTGGGATGGGATGGAATCCCTGGGATGGGATAGCTGGGATGGGATGGTATCCCTGGGATGGGATGGGATCCCTGGTATGGTTTGGGATCTCTGGGATGGGATGGGATGGGATGGGATGGGATAGGATGGGATGGGATGGGATCCCTGGGATGGGATGGGATGGGATCCCTGGGATGGGATGGGATCCATGGGATGGGATGGGTTGGGATGGGATTGGATCCATGGGATGGGATGGGATGGGATCTCAGGGATGGGAACAGATGAAATGGGATCCCCGGGATGGGATGGAAACCCTGGGATGGGATAGCTGGGATGGGATGGTATCCCTGGAAAGGGATGGGATGGGATGGGATGGGTTTGGATGGGATGGGATCCCTGGGATGGGATGGGATGGGATCCCTGGGATGGGGACAGATGAAATGGGATCCCCGGGATGGGGTGGAATCCCTGGGGTGGGATAGCTGGGATGGGATGGGATCACTGGGATGGGATTGGATCCCTGGGATGGGTTGGGACCCCTGGGATGGGATGGGATGGGATAGGATGGGATGGGATGGGATGGGATGGGATCTGTGGGATGGGATGGGATCCGTGGGATGGGATGGGATCCCTGGAAAGGGAAGGGATGGGATTCCTGGGTTGGGAATGGATAGGTTCCCTTGGATGGGACGGGATGGGATGGGACCCCTGGGATGGGATGGAATCCCTGGGATGGGATAGCTGGGATGGGATTGGATCCCTGGAATGGGATGGGATCCCTGCGATGGGTTGAGATCCCTGGGATGGGATCCCTCGGATGGGATAGGATCCCTGGGATGGGATCCCTGGGATGAGATGGGCTGGGATGGGATCCCAGAGATGGGATGGGATGGGATGGAATAAGATGGGATGGGATGGGTTCCATGGGATGGGATCCCTGGGATGGGATGGGATGGGATGGGATCCCTAGGATGGGAGAGGATCGCTGGGATTGGATCACTGGGATGGGATGGGATCCCTGGTGTGGGATTCCTAGGATGGGATGGGATGGGATGGGATGGGATGGGATGGGATGGGATGGGATGGGATGGGATGGGATGGGATCCCTGGGATGGCATGGGATGGGATCGGATGGGATGGGATGGGATCCCTGGGATGGGATGGGATGGGATGGGATGGGATTCCTGGGATGGGTTGGGATCTATGGGATGGGATGGGTTGGGATGGGATAGGATCCATGGGATGGGATGGGATGGGATGGGATCCCAGGGATGGGAACAGCGGAAATGGGATCCCTGGGATGGGATGGGATGGGTTGGAATGGGATGGGATCCCTGGGATGGGATGGGATGGGATCCCTGGGATGGTAACAGAAGAAATGGGATCCCTGGGATGGGATGGAATCCCTGGGATGGGATAGCTGGGATGGGATGGGATCCCTGGGATGGGATGGGATCCCTGGGATGGGTTGGGATCCCTGGGATGGGATGGGATCCCTGGGTTGGGATCCCAGGAATGTGATCCCTCGTGTGGGATGGGATCCCTGGGATGGGATCCGTGGGATGGGATGGGATCCCTGGGAAGGGATCCCGGGTATGGGATGGGATGGGATGGGATCCCTGGGATGGGATCCCTGGGATGGGATGGGATGAGATCCCTGGATTGGGATGGGATCACTGGGATGGGATCCCGGGGATGGGATGGGATGGGATGAGATGGGATGGGATCCATGGGATGGGATGGGATCCCTGGGATTGGATGGGATCCCTGGGATGGGATGGGATCCGTGGGATGGGATGGGATGGGATCCCTGGGATGGCATCCTTGGGATTGGATCACTCAGAAGGGATGGGATCGGATGGGATCGCTGGGATTGGATCACTGGGATGGTATCGGATCCCAGGGACGGCCTCCCAGGGATGGGATGGGATCCCTGGGATGGGATCCCTGGGATGGGATGTGATCCCTGGAATGGGATGGGATGGGATGGAATGGGATGGGATGTCTGGGATGAGATGGGATCCCTGGGATGGTATCCCTAGGATGTGATGGGTTCCCTGGGATGGGATGGGATGGGATGGGATGGGATGGGATGGGATGGGATGGGATGGGATGGGAAGGGATGGGATGGGCTGGGATGGGATGCGATCCCTGGGATGGGATGGGATGGGATGGGATGGGATGGGATCCCTGGGATGGGATGGGATCCATGGGATGGGATGGGTTGGGATGGGATTGGATCCATGGGATGCGATGGGATGGGATGGGATCCCAAGGATGGAAACAGATGAAATGGGATCCCTGGGATGGGATGGAATCCCTGGGATGGGATAGCTGGGATGGGATGGGATCCCTGGGATGGGATGGGATCCCTGGTATGGTTTGGGATCTCTGGGATGGGATGGGATGGGATGGGATAGGATGGGATGGGATGGGATCCCTGGGATGGGATGGGATGGGATACCTGGGATGGGATGGGATCCATGGGATGGGATGGGTTGGGATGGGATTGGATCCATGGGATGGGATGGGATGGGATCTCAGGGATGGGAACAGATGAAATGGGATCCCCGGGATGGGATGGAAACCCTGGGATGGGATAGCTGGGATGGGATGGTATCCCTGGAAAGGGATGGGATGGGATGGGATGGATTTGGATGGGATGGGATCCCTGGGATGGGATGGGATGGGATGGGATCCCTGGGATGGGGACAGATGAAATGGGATCCCCGGGATGGGGTGGAATCCCTGGGGTGGGATAGCTGGGATGGGATGGGATCACTGGGATGGGATTGGATCCCTGGGATGGGTTGGGACCCCTGGGATGGGATGGGATCCCTGGGATGGGATGGGATCCCTGGGATGGGATGGGATCCCTGAGATGGGATGGGATCCCTGGGATGGGATGGGATCCCTGGGATGTGATGGGATGGGATCCCTGGATTGGGATGGGATCCCTGGGATGGGATGGGATCTGTGGGATGGGATGGGATCCGTGGGATGGGATGGGATCCCTGGAAAGGGAAGGGATGGGATTCCTGGGTTGGGAATGGATGGGATCCCTGGGATGGGATGGGATGGGATCCCTGGAATGGGATTCCTGGGATGGGATATGATCGAATCCCTGGGATGGCATCTGTGAGATGGGATGGGATCTCTGACATGGGATCCCTGGCATGGGATGGGATCCCTGGGATGTTATCCCTGGGATGGGATGGGATCCCTGGGATGGGATGGGATGGGAAGGGATGGGATGGGACGGGATGGGATCCCTGGGATTGGATCCCTGGGATGAGATGGAATACCTGGCATGAGATAGCAGGGATGATTGGGATGGGATGGGATGGGATGGGATGGGATGGGATGGGATGGGATGGGATCGGATGGGATGGGACTGGATGGGATGGGATGGGATGGGATGGGATGGGATGGGATGGGATCCCTGGGATGGTATGGGATCCCTGGGATGGGATCCCTGGGATGGGATCCATGAGATGGGATGGGTTGGGATGGGTGGGGAACCGTTTGATGGGATCTTATGGGATCCCTGGGATGAGATGGGATGGGATTGGATACCTGGGATGGGATGCGATGGGATCCTACGGATGGGATCCCTGGAATGTGATCCCTCGTATGGGATGGGATCCCTGGGATGGGATGGAATCCCTGGGATGAGATCCAGGGTATGCGATGGGATCCCTGGGATGGGATGGGATGGGATGGGATGGGATGGGATGGGAAGGGATGGGATGGGATCCCTGGGATGGGATGGGATCCCTGGGATGGGATGGGATCCCTGGGACGGCATGGGATGGGATCGGATGGGATGGGATGGGATGGAATGGAATGGAATGGGATGGGATGGGGTGGGATTCCTGGGATGGGTTGGGATCTATGGGATGGGATGGGTTGGGATGGGATAGGATCCATGGGATGGGATCCCAGGGATGGGAACAGGGGAAATGGGATCCCTGGGATGGGATGGGATGGGTTGGAATGGGATGGGATCCCTGGGATGGGATGGGATGGGATCCCTGGGATGGTAACAGAAGAAATGGGATCCCTGGGATGGGATGGAATCCCTGGGATGGGATAGCTGGGATGGGATGGGATCCCTGGGATGGGATGGGATCCCTGGGATGGGTTGGGATCCCTGGGATGGGATGGGATCCCTGGGTTGGGATCCCAGGAATGTGATCCCTCGTATGGGATGGGATCCCTGGGATGGGATCCGTGGGATGGGATGGGATCCCTGGGAAGGGATCCCGGGTATGGGATGGGATGGGATGGGATGGGATCCCTGGGATGGGATCCCTGGGATGGGATGGGATGAGATCCCTGGATTGGGATGGGATCCCTGGGATGGGATCCCGGGGATGGGATGGGATGGGATGAGATGGGATGGGATCCATGGGATGGGATGGGATCCCTGGGATTGGATGGGATCCCTGGGATGGGATGGGATCCGTGGGATGGGATGGGATGGGATCCCTGGGATGGCATCCTTGGGATTGGATCACTCAGAAGGGATGGGATCGGATGGGATCGCTGGGATTGGATCACTGGGATGGTATCGGATCCCAGGGACGGCCTCCCAGGGATGGGATGGGATCCCTGGGATGGGATCCCTGGGATGGGATGTGATCCCTGGAATGGGATGGGATGGGATGGAATGGGATGGGATGTCTGGGATGAGATGGGATCCCTGGGATGGTATCCCTAGGATGTGATGGGTTCCCTGGGATGGGATGGGATGGGATGGGATGGGATGGGATGGGATGGGATGGGATGGGATGGGATGGGAAGGGATGGGATGGGCTGGGAAGGGATGGGATGGGATCCCTGGGATGGGATGGGATCCCTGGGACGGCATGGGATGGGATGGGATGGGATGGGATGGGATGGAATGGGATGGGATGGGATGGGGTGGGATGGGATTGGATGGGATTGGATGGGATGGGATGCGATCCCTGGGATGGGATGGGATGGGATGGGATCCCTGGGATGGGATCCCTGGGATGGGATGGGATCCATGGGATGGGATGGGTTGGGATGGGATTGGATCCATGGGATGCGATGGGATGGGATGGGATCCCAAGGATGGAAACAGATGAAATGGGATCCCTGGGATGGGATGGAATCCCTGGGATGGGATAGCTGGGATGGGATGGGATCCCTGGGATGGGATGGGATCCCTGGTATGGTTTGGGATCTCTGGGATGGGATGGGATGGGATGGGATGGGATAGGATGGGATGGGATGGGATCCCTGGGATGGGATGGGATGGGATACCTGGGATGGGATGGGATCCATGGGATGGGATGGGTTGGGATGGGATTGGATCCATGGGATGGGATGGGATGGGATCTCAGGGATGGGAACAGATGAAATGGGATCCCCGGGATGGGATGGAAACCCTGGGATGGGATAGCTGGGATGGGATGGTATCCCTGGAAAGGGATGGGATGGGATGGGATGGGTTTGGATGGGATGGGATCCCTGGGATGGGATGGGATGGGATCCCTGGGATGGGGACAGATGAAATGGGATCCCCGGGATGGGGTGGAATCCCTGGGGTGGGATAGCTGGGATGGGATGGGATCACTGGGATGGGATTGGATCCCTGGGATGGGTTGGGACCCCTGGGATGGGATGGGATGGGATAGGATGGGATGGGATGGGATGGGATGGGATCTGTGGGATGGGATGGGATCCGTGGGATGGGATGGGATCCCTGGAAAGGGAAGGGATGGGATTCCTGGGTTGGGAATGGATAGGTTCCCTTGGATGGGACGGGATGGGATGGGACCCCTGGGATGGGATGGAATCCCTGGGATGGGATAGCTGGGATGGGATTGGATCCCTGGAATGGGATGGGATCCCTGCGATGGGTTGAGATCCCTGGGATGGGATCCCTCGGATGGGATAGGATCCCTGGGATGGGATCCCTGGGATGAGATGGGCTGGGATGGGATCCCAGAGATGGGATGGGATGGGATGGAATAAGATGGGATGGGATGGGTTCCATGGGATGGGATCCCTGGGATGGGATGGGATGGGATGGGATGGGATCCCTAGGATGGGAGAGGATCGCTGGGATTGGATCACTGGGATGGGATGGGATCCCTGGTGTGGGATTCCTAGGATGGGGTGGGATGGGATGGGATGGGATGGGATGGGATCCCTGGGATGGCATGGGATGGGATCGGATGGGATGGGATGGGATCCCTGGGATGGGATGGGATGGGATGGGATGGGATTCCTGGGATGGGTTGGGATCTATGGGATGGGATGGGTTGGGATGGGATAGGATCCATGGGATGGGATGGGATGGGATCCCAGGGATGGGAACAGCGGAAATGGGATCCCTGGGATGGGATGGGATGGGTTGGAATGGGATGGGATCCCTGGGATGGGATGGGATGGGATCCCTGGGATGGTAACAGAAGAAATGGGATCCCTGGGATGGGATGGAATCCCTGGGATGGGATAGCTGGGATGGGATGGGATCCCTGGGATGGGATGGGATCCCTGGGATGGGTTGGGATCCCTGGGATGGGATGGGATCCCTGGGTTGGGATCCCAGGAATGTGATCCCTCGTATGGGATGGGATCCCTGGGATGGGATCCGTGGGATGGGATGGGATCCCTGGGAAGGGATCCCGGGTATGGGATGGGATGGGATGGGATCCCTGGGATGGGATCCCTGGGATGGGATGGGATGAGATCCCTGGATTGGGATGGGATCCCTGGGATGGGATCCCGGGGATGGGATGGGATGGGATGAGATGGGATGGGATCCATGGGATGGGATGGGATCCCTGGGATTGGATGGGATCCCTGGGATGGGATGGGATCCGTGGGATGGGATGGGATGGGATCCCTGGGATGGCATCCTTGGGATTGGATCACTCAGAAGGGATGGGATCGGATGGGATCGCTGGGTTTGGATCACTGGGATGGTATCGGATCCCAGGGACGGCCTCCCAGGGATGGGATGGGATCCCTGGGATGGGATCCCTGGGATGGGATGTGATCCCTGGAATGGGATGGGATGGGATGGAATGGGATGGGATGTCTGGGATGAGATGGGATCCCTGGGATGGTATCCCTAGGATGGGATGGGTTCCCTGGGATGGGATGGGATGGGATGGGATGGGATGGGATGGGATGGGATGGGATGGGATGGGATGGGAAGGGATGGGATGGGCTGGGAAGGGATGGGATGGGATCCCTGGGATGGGATGGGATCCCTGGGACGGCATGGGATGGGATCGGATGGGATGGGATGGGATGGGATGGGATGGGATGGAATGGGATGGGATGGGATGGGGTGGGATGGGATTGGATGGGATGGGATGCGATCCCTGGGATGGGATGGGATGGGATGGGATGGGATGGGATCCCTGGGATGGGATGGGATCCATGGGATGGGATGGGTTGGGATGGGATTGGATCCATGGGATGCGATGGGATGGGATCCCAAGGATGGAAACAGATGAAATGGGATCCCTGGGATGGGATGGAATCCCTGGGATGGGATAGCTGGGATGGGATGGGATCCCTGGGATGGGATGGGATCCCTGGTATGGTTTGGGATCTCTGGGATGGGATGGGATGGGATGGGATGGGATAGGATGGGATGGGATGGGATCCCTGGGATGGGATGGGATGGGATCCCTGGGATGGGATGGGATCCATGGGATGGGATGGGTTGGGATGGGATTGGATCCATGGGATGGGATGGGATGGGATCTCAGGGATGGGAACAGATGAAATGGGATCCCCGGGATGGGATGGAAACCCTGGGATGGGATAGCTGGGATGGGATGGTATCCCTGGAAAGGGATGGGATGGGATGGGATGGGTTTGGATGGGATGGGATCCCTGGGATGGGATGGGATGGGATGGGATCCCTGGGATGGGGACAGATGAAATGGGATCCCCGGGATGGGGTGGAATCCCTGGGGTGGGATAGCTGGGATGGGATGGGATCACTGGGATGGGATTGGATCCCTGGGATGGGTTGGGACCCCTGGGATGGGATGGGATCCCTGGGATGGGATGGGATCCCTGGGATGGGATGGGATCCCTGAGATGGGATGGGATCCCTGGGATGGGATGGGATCCCTGGGATGTGATGGGATGGGATCCCTGGATTGGGATGGGATCCCTGGGATGGGATGGGATCTGTGGGATGGGATGGGATCCGTGGGATGGGATGGGATCCCTGGAAAGGGAAGGGATGGGATTCCTGGGTTGGGAATGGATGGGATCCCTGGGATGGGATGGGATGGGATCCCTGGAATGGGATTCCTGGGATGGGATATGATCGAATCCCTGGGATGGCATCTGTGAGATGGGATGGGATCTCTGACATGGGATCCCTGGCATGGGATGGGATCCCTGGGATGTTATCCCTGGGATGGGATGGGATCCCTGGGATGGGATGGGATGGGAAGGGATGGGATGGGACGGGATGGGATCCCTGGGATTGGATCCCTGGGATGAGATGGAATACCTGGCATGAGATAGCAGGGATGATTGGGATGGGATGGGATGGGATGGGATGGGATGGGATGGGATGGGATGGGATGGGATCGGATGGGATGGGACTGGATGGGATGGGATGGGATGGGATGGGATGGGATGGGATCCCTGGGATGGTATGGGATCCCTGGGATGGGATCCCTGGGATGGGATCCATGAGATGGGATGGGTTGGGATGGGTG
Source organism: Sturnus vulgaris (assembly GCF_052056855.1). Taxonomy (NCBI): domain Eukaryota; kingdom Metazoa; phylum Chordata; class Aves; order Passeriformes; family Sturnidae; genus Sturnus; species Sturnus vulgaris. The sequence goes on from NC_142282.1 coordinate 13,454,126, forward strand.
GGGAACCGTTTGATGGGATCTTATGGGATCCCTGGGATGAGATGGGATGGGATTGGATACCTGGGATGGGATGCGATGGGATCCTACGGATGGGATCCCTGGAATGTGATCCCTCGTATGGGATGGGATCCCTGGGATGGGATGGAATCCCTGGGATGAGATCCAGGGTATGCGATGGGATCCCTGGGATGGGATGGGATGGGATGGGATGGGATGGGATGGGATGGGATGGGAAGGGATGGGATGGGATCCCTGGGATGGGATGGGATCCCTGGGATGGGATGGGATCCCTGGCACGGCATGGGATGGGATCGGATGGGATGGGATGGGATGGGATGGAATGGAATGGGATGGGATGGGGTGGGATTCCTGGGATGGGTTGGGATCTATGGGATGGGATGGGTTGGGATGGGATAGGATCCATGGGATGGGATCCCAGGGATGGGAACAGGGGAAATGGGATCCCTGGGATGGGATGGGATGGGTTGGAATGGGATGGGATCCCTGGGATGGGATGGGATGGGATCCCTGGGATGGTAACAGAAGAAATGGGATCCCTGGGATGGGATGGAATCCCTGGGATGGGATAGCTGGGATGGGATGGGATCCCTGGGATGGGATGGGATCCCTGGGATGGGTTGGGATCCCTGGGATGGGATGGGATCCCTGGGTTGGGATCCCAGGAATGTGATCCCTCGTATGGGATGGGATCCCTGGGATGGGATCCGTGGGATGGGATGGGATCCCTGGGAAGGGATCCCGGGTATGGGATGGGATGGGATGGGATGGGATCCCTGGGATGGGATCCCTGGGATGGGATGGGATGAGATCCCTGGATTGGGATGGGATCCCTGGGATGGGATCCCGGGGATGGGATGGGATGGGATGAGATGGGATGGGATCCATGGGATGGGATGGGATCCCTGGGATTGGATGGGATCCCTGGGATGGGATGGGATCCGTGGGATGGGATGGGATGGGATCCCTGGGATGGCATCCTTGGGATTGGATCACTCAGAAGGGATGGGATCGGATGGGATCGCTGGGATTGGATCACTGGGATGGTATCGGATCCCAGGGACGGCCTCCCAGGGATGGGATGGGATCCCTGGGATGGGATCCCTGGGATGGGATGTGATCCCTGGAATGGGATGGGATGGAATGGGATGGGATGTCTGGGATGAGATGGGATCCCTGGGATGGTATCCCTAGGATGGGATGGGTTCCCTGGGATGGGATGGGATGGGATGGGATGGGATGGGATGGGATGGGATGGGATGGGATGGGATGGGATGGGATGGGAAGGGATGGGATGGGCTGGGAAGGGATGGGATGGGATCCCTGGGATGGGATGGGATCCCTGGGACGGCATGGGATGGGATCGGATGGGATGGGATGGGATGGGATGGGATGGAATGGGATGGGATGGGATGGGGTGGGATGGGATTGGATGGGATGGGATGCGATCCCTGGGATGGGATGGGATGGGATCCCTGGGATGGGATGGGATCCATGGGATGGGATGGGTTGGGATGGGATTGGATCCATGGGATGCGATGGGATGGGATGGGATCCCAAGGATGGAAACAGATGAAATGGGATCCCTGGGATGGGATGGAATCCCTGGGATGGGATAGCTGGGATGGGATGGGATCCCTGGGATGGGATGGGATCCCTGGTATGGTTTGGGATCTCTGGGATGGGATGGGATGGGATGGGATAGGATGGGATGGGATGGGATCCCTGGGATGGGATGGGATGGGATCCCTGGGATGGGATGGGATCCATGGGATGGGATGGGTTGGGATGGGATTGGATCCATGGGATGGGATGGGATGGGATCTCAGGGATGGGAACAGATGAAATGGGATCCCCGGGATGGGATGGAAACCCTGGGATGGGATAGCTGGGATGGGATGGTATCCCTGGAAAGGGATGGGATGGGATGGGATGGGTTTGGATGGGATGGGATCCCTGGGATGGGATGGGATGGGATCCCTGGGATGGGGACAGATGAAATGGGATCCCCGGGATGGGGTGGAATCCCTGGGGTGGGATAGCTGGGATGCGATGGGATCACTGGGATGGGATGGGATCCCTGGGATGGGTTGGGACCCCTGGGATGGGATGGGATCCCTGGGATGGGATGGGATCCCTGGGATGGGATGGGAACCCTGAGATGGGATGGGATCCCTGGGATGGGATGGGATCCATGGGATGTGATGGGATGGGATCCCTGGATTGGGATGGGATCCCTGGGATGGGATGGGATCTGTGGGATGGGATGGGATCCGTGGGATGGGATGGGATCCCTGGAAAGGGAAGGGATGGGATTCCTGGGTTGGGAATGGATGGGATCCCTGGGATGGGATGGGATGGGATCCCTGGAATGGGATTCCTGGGATGGGATATGATCGAATCCCTGGGATGGCATCTGTGAGATGGGATGGGATCTCTGACATGGGATCCCTGGCATGGGATGGGATCCCTGGGATGTTATCCCTGGGATGGGATGGGATCCCTGGGATGGGATGGGATGGGAAGGGATGGGATGGGACGGGATGGGATCCCTGGGATTGGATCCCTGGGATGAGATGGAATACCTGGCATGAGATAGCAGGGATGATTGGGATGGGATGGGATGGGATGGGATGGGATGGGATGGGATGGGATGGGATGGGATGGGATCGGATGGGATGGGACTGGATGGGATGGGATGGGATGGGATGGGATGGGATCCCTGGGATGGTATGGGATCCCTGGGATGGGATCCCTGGGATGGGATCCATGAGATGGGATGGGTTGGGATGGGTGGGGAACCGTTTGATGGGATCTTATGGGATCCCTGGGATGAGATGGGATGGGATTGGATACCTGGGATGGGATGCGATGGGATCCTACGGATGGGATCCCTGGAATGTGATCCCTCGTATGGGATGGGATCCCTGGGATGGGATGGAATCCCTGGGATGGGATCCCGGGGATGCGATGGGATCCCTGGGATGGGATGGGATGGGATGGGATGGGATGGGATGGGATGGGATGGGAAGGGATGGGATGGGATCCCTGGGATGGGATGGGATCCCTGGGATGGGATGGGATCCCTGGGACGGCATGGGATGGGATCGGATGGGATGGGATGGGATGGGATGGAATGGGATGGGATGGGGTGGGATTCCTGGGATGGGTTGGGATCTATGGGATGGGATGGGTTGGGATGGGATAGGATCCATGGGATGGGATGGGATCCCAGGGATGGGAACAGCGGAAATGGGATCCCTGGGATGGGATGGGATGGGTTGGAATGGGATGGGATCCCTGGGATGGGATGGGATGGGATCCCTGGGATGGTAACAGAAGAAATGGGATCCCTGGGATGGGATGGAATCCCTGGGATGGGATAGCTGGGATGGGATGGGATCCCTGGGATGGGATGGGATGGGATGGGATCGGATGGGATGGGATGGGATGGAATGGAATGGGATGGGATGGGGTGGGATTCCTGGGATGGGTTGGGATCTATGGGATGGGATGGGTTGGGATGGGATAGGATCCATGGGATGGGATGGGATGGGATCCCAGGGATGGGAACAGGGGAAATGGGATCCCTGGGATGGGATGGGATGGGTTGGAATGGGATGGGATCCCTGGGATGGGATGGGATGGGATCCCTGGGATGGTAACAGAAGAAATGGGATCCCTGGGATGGGATGGAATCCCTGGGATGGGATAGCTGGGATGGGATGGGATCCCTGGGATGGGATGGGATCCCTGGGATGGGTTGGGATCCCTGGGATGGGATGGGATCCCTGGGTTGGGATCCCAGGAATGTGATCCCTCGTATGGGATGGGATCCCTGGGATGGGATCCGTGGGATGGGATGGGATCCCTGGGAAGGGATCCCGGGTATGGGATGGGATGGGATGGGATGGGATGGGATGGGATCCCTGGGATGGGATCCCTGGGATGGGATGGGATGAGATCCCTGGATTGGGATGGGATCCCTGGGATGGGATCCCGGGGATGGGATGGGATGGGATGAGATGGGATGGGATCCATGGGATGGGATGGGATCCCTGCGATTGGATGGGATCCCTGGGATGGGATGGGATCCGTGGGATGGGATGGGATGGGATCCCTGGGATGGCATCCTTGGGATTGGATCACTCAGAAGGGATGGGATCGGATGGGATCGCTGGGATTGGATCACTGGGATGGTATCGGATCCCAGGGACGGCCTCCCAGGGATGGGATGGGATCCCTGGGATGGGATCCCTGGGATGGGATGTGATCCCTGGAATGGGATGGGATGGGATGGAATGGGATGGGATGTCTGGGATGAGATGGGATCCCTGGGATGGTATCCCTAGGATGGGATGGGTTCCCTGGGATGGGATGGGATGGGATGGGATGGGATGGGATGGGATGGGATGGGATGGGAAGGGATGGGATGGGCTGGGAAGGGATGGGATGGGATCCCTGGGATGGGATGGGATCCCTGGGACGGCATGGGATGGGATCGGATGGGATGGGATGGGATGGGATGGGATGGAATGGGATGGGATGGGATGGGGTGGGATGGGATTGGATGGGATGGGATGCGATCCCTGGGATGGGATGGGATGGGATCCCTGGGATGGGATGGGATCCATGGGATGGGATGGGTTGGGATGGGATTGGATCCATGGGATGCGATGGGATGGGATGGGATCCCAAGGATGGAAACAGATGAAATGGGATCCCTGGGATGGGATGGAATCCCTGGGATGGGATAGCTGGGATGGGATGGGATCCCTGGGATGGGATGGGATCCCTGGTATGGTTTGGGATCTCTGGGATGGGATGGGATGGGATGGGATAGGATGGGATGGGATGGGATCCCTGGGATGGGATGGGATGGGATCCCTGGGATGGGATGGGATCCATGGGATGGGATGGGTTGGGATGGGATTGGATCCATGGGATGGGATGGGATGGGATCTCAGGGATGGGAACAGATGAAATGGGATCCCCGGGATGGGATGGAAACCCTGGGATGGGATAGCTGGGATGGGATGGTATCCCTGGAAAGGGATGGGATGGGACGGGATGGGTTTGGATGGGATGGGATCCCTGGGATGGGATGGGATGGGATCCCTGGGATGGGGACAGATGAAATGGGATCCCCGGGATGGGGTGGAATCCCTGGGGTGGGATAGCTGGGATGGGATGGGATCACTGGGATGGGATTGGATCCCTGGGATGGGTTGGGACCCCTGGGATGGGATGGGATCCCTGGGATGGGATGGGATCCCTGGGATGGGATGGGATCCCTGAGATGGGATGGGATCCCTGGGATGGGATGGGATCCCTGGGATGTGATGGGATGGGATCCCTGGATTGGGATGGGATCCCTGGGATGGGATGGGATCTGTGGGATGGGATGGGATCCGTGGGATGGGATGGGATCCCTGGAAAGGGAAGGGATGGGATTCCTGGGTTGGGAATGGATGGGATCCCTGGGATGGGATGGGATGGGATCCCTGGAATGGGATTCCTGGGATGGGATATGATCGAATCCCTGGGATGGCATCTGTGAGATGGGATGGGATCTCTGACATGGGATCCCTGGCATGGGATGGGATCCCTGGGATGTTATCCCTGGGATGGGATGGGATCCCTGGGATGGGATGGGATGGGAAGGGATGGGATGGGACGGGATGGGATCCCTGGGATTGGATCCCTGGGATGAGATGGAATACCTGGCATGAGATAGCAGGGATGATTGGGATGGGATGGGATGGGATGGGATGGGATGGGATGGGATGGGATGGGATGGGATGGGATGGGATGGGATCGGATGGGATGGGACTGGATGGGATGGGATGGGATGGGATGGGATCCCTGGGATGGTATGGGATCCCTGGGATGGGATCCCTGGGATGGGATCCATGAGATGGGATGGGTTGGGATGGGTGGGGAACCGTTTGATGGGATCTTATGGGATCCCTGGGATGAGATGGGATGGGATTGGATACCTGGGATGGGATGCGATGGGATCCTACGGATGGGATCCCTGGAATGTGATCCCTCGTATGGGATGGGATCCCTGGGATGGGATGGAATCCCTGGGATGGGATCCCGGGGATGCGATGGGATCCCTGGGATGGGATGGGATGGGATGGGATGGGATGGGATGGGATGGGATGGGATGGGATGGGAAGGGATGGGATGGGATCCCTGGGATGGGATGGGATCCCTGGGATGGGATGGGATCCCTGGGACGGCATGGGATGGGATCGGATGGGATGGGATGGGATGGGATGGAATGGGATGGGATGGGGTGGGATTCCTGGGATGGGTTGGGATCTATGGGATGGGATGGGTTGGGATGGGATAGGATCCATGGGATGGGATGGGATGGGATCCCAGGGATGGGAACAGCGGAAATGGGATCCCTGGGATGGGATGGGATGGGTTGGAATGGGATGGGATCCCTGGGATGGGATGGGATGGGATCCCTGGGATGGTAACAGAAGAAATGGGATCCCTGGGATGGGATGGAATCCCTGGGATGGGATCCCTGGGATGGGATGGGATCCCTGGGATGGGATGGGATCCCTGGGATGGGTTGGGATCCCTGGGATGGGATGGGATCCCTGGGTTGGGATCCCAGGAATGTGATCCCTCGTATGGGATGGGATCCCTGGGATGGGATCCGTGGGATGGGATGGGATCCCTGGGAAGGGATCCCGGGTATGGGATGGGATGGGATGGGATGGGATGGGATGGGATCCCTGGGATGGGATCCCTGGGATGGGATGGGATGAGATCCCTGGATTGGGATGGGATCCCTGGGATGGGATCCCGGGGATGGGATGGGATGGGATGAGATGGGATGGGATCCATGGGATGGGATGGGATCCCTGGGATTGGATGGGATCCCTGGGATGGGATGGGATCCCTGGGATTGGATGGGATCCCTGGGATGGCATCCTTGGGATTGGATCACTCAGAAGGGATGGGATCGGATGGGATCGCTGGGATTGGATCACTGGGATGGTATCGGATCCCAGGGACGGCCTCCCAGGGATGGGATGGGATCCCTGGGATGGGATCCCTGGGATGGGATGTGATCCCTGGAATGGGATGGGATGGGATGGAATGGGATGGGATGTCTGGGATGAGATGGGATGGGAAGGGATGGGATGGGATGGGAAGGGATGGGATAGGATCCCTGGGATGGGATGGGATCCCTGGGACGGCATGGGATGGGATCGGATGGGATGGGATGGGATGGGATGGAATGGAATGGGATGGGATGGGATGGGGTGGGATGGGATTGGATGGGATGGGATGCGATCCCTGGGATGGGATGGGATGGGATGGGATGGGATGGGATCCCTGGGATGGGATGGGATCCATGGGATGGGATGGGTTGGGATGGGATTGGATCCATGGGATCCCAAGGATGGAAACAGATGAAATGGGATCCCTGGGATGGGATGGAATCCCTGGGATGGGATAGCTGGGATGGGATGGGATCCCTGGGATGGGATGGGATCCCTGGTATGGTTTGGGATCTCTGGGATGGGATGGGATGGGATGGGATGGGATAGGATGGGATGGGATGGGATCCCTGGGATGGGATGGGATGGGATCCCTGGGATGGGATGGGATCCATGGGATGGGATGGGTTGGGATGGGATTGGATCCATGGGATTGGATGGGATGGGATCTCAGGGATGGGAACAGATGAAATGGGATCCCCGGGATGGGATGGAAACCCTGGGATGGGATAGCTGGGATGGGATGGTATCCCTGGAAAGGGATGGGATGGGATGGGATGGGTTTGGATGGGATGGGATCCCTGGGATGGGATGGGATGGGATCCCTGGGATGGGGACAGATGAAATGGGATCCCCGGGATGGGGTGGAATCCCTGGGGTGGGATAGCTGGGATGGGATGGGATCACTGGGATGGGATTGGATCCCTGGGATGGGTTGGGACCCCTGGGATGGGATGGGATGGGATAGGATGGGATGGGATGGGATGGGATCTGTGGGATGGGATGGGATCCGTGGGATGGGATGGGATCCCTGGAAAGGGAAGGGATGGGATTCCTGGGTTGGGAATGGATAGGTTCCCTTGGATGGGACGGGATGGGATGGGACCCCTGGGATGGGATGGAATCCCTGGGATGGGATTGGATCCCTGGAATGGGATGGGATCCCTGCGATGGGTTGAGATCCCTGGGATGGGATCCCTCGGATGGGATAGGATCCCTGGGATGGGATGCCTGGGATGGGATGGGATGGGATGGCATGGCATGGGATCCCTGGGATGAGATGGGCTGGGATGGGATCCCAGAGATGGGATGGGATGGGATGGAATAAGATGGGATGGGATGGGTTCCATGGGATGGGATCCCTGGGATGGGATGGGATGGGATGGGATGGGATGGGATGGGATCCCTAGGATGGGAGAGGATCGCTGGGATTGGATCACTGGGATGGGATGGGATCCCTGGTGTGGGATTCCTAGGATGGGATGGGATGGGATGGGATGGGATGGGATGGGATGGGATGGGATCCCTGGGATGGCATGGGATGGGATCGGATGGGATGGGATGGGATCCCTGGGATGGGATGGGATGGGATGGGATGGGATTCCTGGGATGGGTTGGGATCTATGGGATGGGATGGGTTGGGATGGGATAGGATCCATGGGATGGGATGGGATGGGATCCCAGGGATGGGAACAGCGGAAATGGGATCCCTGGGATGGGATGGGATGGGTTGGAATGGGATGGGATCCCTGGGATGGGATGGGATGGGATCCCTGGGATGGTAACAGAAGAAATGGGATCCCTGGGATGGGATGGAATCCCTGGGATGGGATAGCTGGGATGGGATGGGATCCCTGGGATGGGATGGGATCCCTGGGATGGGTTGGGATCCCTGGGATGGGATGGGATCCCTGGGTTGGGATCCCAGGAATGTGATCCCTCGTATGAGATGGGATCCCTGGGATGGGATCCGTGGGATGGGATGGGATCCCTGGGAAGGGATCCCGGGTATGGGATGGGATGGGATGGGATCCCTGGGATGGGATCCCTGGGATGGGATGGGATGAGATCCCTGGATTGGGATGGGATCCCTGGGATGGGATCCCGGGGATGGGATGGGATGGGATGAGATGGGATGGGATCCATGGGATGGGATGGGATCCCTGGGATTGGATGGGATCCCTGGGATGGGATGGGATCCGTGGGATGGGATGGGATGGGATCCCTGGGATGGCATCCTTGGGATTGGATCACTCAGAAGGGATGGGATCGGATGGGATCGCTGGGATTGGATCACTGGGATGGTATCGGATCCCAGGGACGGCCTCCCAGGGATGGGATGGGATCCCTGGGATGGGATCCCTGGGATGGGATGTGATCCCTGGAATGGGATGGGATGGGATGGAATGGGATGGGATGTCTGGGATGAGATGGGATCCCTGGGATGGTATCCCTAGGATGTGATGGGTTCCCTGGGATGGGATGGGATGGGATGGGATGGGATGGGATGGGATGGGAAGGGATGGGATGGGCTGGGAAGGGATGGGATGGGATCCCTGGGATGGGATGGGATCCCTGGGACGGCATGGGATGGGATCGGATGGGATGGGATGGGATGGGATGGGATGGAATGGGATGGGATGGGATGGGGTGGGATGGGATTGGATGGGATGGGATGCGATCCCTGGGATGGGATGGGATGGGATGGGATGGGATGGGATGGGATGGGATGGGATGGGATCCCTGGGATGGGATGGGATCCATGGGATGGGATGGGTTGGGATGGGATTGGATCCACGGGATGCGATGGGATGGGATGGGATCCCAAGGATGGAAACAGATGAAATGGGATCCCTGGGATGGGATGGAATCCCTGGGATGGGATAGCTGGGATGGGATGGGATCCCTGGGATGGGATGGGATCCCTGGTATGGTTTGGGATCTCTGGGATGGGATGGGATGGGATGGGATGGGATAGGATGGGATGGGATGGGATCCCTGGGATGGGATGGGATGGGATACCTGGGATGGGATGGGATCCATGGGATGGGATGGGTTGGGATGGGATTGGATCCATGGGATGGGATGGGATGGGATCTCAGGGATGGGAACAGATGAAATGGGATCCCCGGGATGGGATGGAAACCCTGGGATGGGATAGCTGGGATGGGATGGTATCCCTGGAAAGGGATGGGATGGGATGGGATGGGTTTGGATGGGATGGGATCCCTGGGATGGGATGGGATGGGATGGGATCCCGGGGATGGGGACAGATGAAATGGGATCCCCGGGATGGGGTGGAATCCCTGGGGTGGGATAGCTGGGATGGGATGGGATCACTGGGATGGGATTGGATCCCTGGGATGGGTTGGGACCCCTGGGATGGGATGGGATGGGATAGGATGGGATGGGATGGGATGGGATGGGATCTGTGGGATGGGATGGGATCCGTGGGATGGGATGGGATCCCTGGAAAGGGAAGGGATGGGATTCCTGGGTTGGGAATGGATAGGTTCCCTTGGATGGGACGGGATGGGATGGGACCCCTGGGATGGGATGGAATCCCTGGGATGGGATAGCTGGGATGGGATTGGATCCCTGGAATGGGATGGGATCCCTGCGATGGGTTGAGATCCCTGGGATGGGATCCCTCGGATGGGATAGGATCCCTGGGATGGGATCCCTGGGATGAGATGGGCTGGGATGGGATCCCAGAGATGGGATGGGATGGGATGGAATAAGATGGGATGGGATGGGTTCCATGGGATGGGATCCCTGGGATGGGATGGGATGGGATGGGATGGGATCCCTAGGATGGGAGAGGATCGCTGGGATTGGATCACTGGGATGGGATGGGATCCCTGGTGTGGGATTCCTAGGATGGGATGGGATGGGATGGGATGGGATGGGATGGGATGGGATGGGATCCCTGGGATGGCATGGGATGGGATCGGATGGGATGGGATGGGATCCCTGGGATGGGATGGGATGGGATGGGATGGGATTCCTGGGATGGGTTGGGATCTATGGGATGGGATGGGTTGGGATGGGATAGGATCCATGGGATGGGATGGGATGGGATCCCAGGGATGGGAACAGCGGAAATGGGATCCCTGGGATGGGATGGGATGGGTTGGAATGGGATGGGATCCCTGGGATGGGATGGGATGGGATCCCTGGGATGGTAACAGAAGAAATGGGATCCCTGGGATGGGATGGAATCCCTGGGATGGGATAGCTGGGATGGGATGGGATCCCTGGGATGGGATGGGATCCCTGGGATGGGTTGGGATCCCTGGGATGGGATGGGATCCCTGGGTTGGGATCCCAGGAATGTGATCCCTCATATGGGATGGGATCCCTGGGATGGGATCCGTGGGATGGGATGGGATCCCTGGGAAGGGATCCCGGGTATGGGATGGGATGGGATGGGATCCCTGGGATGGGATCCCTGGGATGGGATGGGATGAGATCCCTGGATTGGGATGGGATCCCTGGGATGGGATCCCGGGGATGGGATGGGATGGGATGAGATGGGATGGGATCCATGGGATGGGATGGGATCCCTGGGATTGGATGGGATCCCTGGGATGGGATGGGATCCGTGGGATGGGATGGGATGGGATCCCTGGGATGGCATCCTTGGGATTGGATCACTCAGAAGGGATGGGATCGGATGGGATCGCTGGGATTGGATTACTGGGATGGTATCGGATCCCAGGGACGGCCTCCCAGGGATGGGATGGGATCCCTGGGATGGGATCCCTGGGATGGGATGTGATCCCTGGAATGGGATGGGATGGGATGGAATGGGATGGGATGTCTGGGATGAGATGGGATGGGAAGGGATGGGATGGGATGGGAAGGGATGGGATGGGATCCCTGGGATGGGATGGGATCCCTGGGACGGCATGGGATGGGATCGGATGGGATGGGATGGGATGGGATGGAATGGGATGGGATGGGATGGGGTGGGATGGGATTGGATGGGATGGGATGCGATCCCTGGGATGGGATGGGATGGGATGGGATGGGATGGGATGGGATCCCTGGGATGGGATGGGATCCATGGGATGGGATGGGTTGGGATGGGATTGGATCCACGGGATGCGATGGGATGGGATGGGATCCCAAGGATGGAAACAGATGAAATGGGATCCCTGGGATGGGATGGAATCCCTGGGATGGGATAGCTGGGATGGGATGGGATCCCTGGGATGGGATGGGATCCCTGGGATGGGTTGGGATCCCTGGGATGGGATGGGATCCCTGGGTTGGGATCCCAGGAATGTGATCCCTCGTATGGGATGGGATCCCTGGGATGGGATCCGTGGGATGGGATGGGATCCCTGGGAAGGGATCCCGGGTATGGGATGGGATGGGATGGGATCCCTGGGATGGGATCCCTGGGATGGGATGGGATGAGATCCCTGGATTGGGTATGGGATCCCTGGGATGGGATCCCGGGGATGGGATGGGATGAGATGGGATGGGATCCATGGGATGGGATGGGATCCCTGGGATTGGATGGGATCCCTGGGATGGGATGGGATCCGTGGGATGGGATGGGATGGGATCCCTGGGATGGCATCCTTGGGATTGGATCACTCAGAAGGGATGGGATCGGATGGGATCGCTGGGATTGGATCACTGGGATGGTATCGGATCCCAGGGACGGCCTCCCAGGGATGGGATGGGATCCCTGGGATGGGATCCCTGGGATGGGATGTGATCCCTGGAATGGGATGGGATGGGATGGAATGGGATGGGATGTCTGGGATGAGATGGGATCCCTGGGATGGTATCCCTAGGATGTGATGGGTTCCCTGGGATGGGATGGGATGGGATGGGATGGGATGGGATGGGAAGGGATGGGATGGGCTGGGAAGGGATGGGATGGGATCCCTGGGATGGGATGGGATCCCTGGGACGGCATGGGATGGGATCGGATGGGATGGGATGGGATGGGATGGGATGGAATGGGATGGGATGGGATGGGGTGGGATGGGATTGGATGGGATGGGATGCGATCCCTGGGATGGGATGGGATGGGATGGGATGGGATGGGATGGGATGGGATCCCTGGGATGGGATGGGATCCATGGGATGGGATGGGTTGGGATGGGATTGGATCCACGGGATGCGATGGGATGGGATGGGATCCCAAGGATGGAAACAGATGAAATGGGATCCCTGGGATGGGATGGAATCCCTGGGATGGGATAGCTGGGATGGGATGGGATCCCTGGGATGGGATGGGATCCCTGGTATGGTTTGGGATCTCTGGGATGGGATGGGATGGGATGGGATGGGATGGGATAGGATGGGATGGGATGGGATCCCTGGGATGGGATGGGATGGGATCCCTGGGATGGGATGGGATCCATGGGATGGGATGGGTTGGGATGGGATTGGATCCATGGGATGGGATGGGATGGGATCTCAGGGATGGGAACAGATGAAATGGGATCCCCGGGATGGGATGGAAACCCTGGGATGGGATAGCTGGGATGGGATGGTATCCCTGGAAAGGGATGGGATGGGATGGGTTTGGATGGGATGGGATCCCTGGGATGGGATGGGATGGGATCCCGGGGATGGGGACAGATGAAATGGGATCCCCGGGATGGGGTGGAATCCCTGGGGTGGGATAGCTGGGATGGGATGGGATCACTGGGATGGGATTGGATCCCTGGGATGGGTTGGGACCCCTGGGATGGGATGGGATGGGATAGGATGGGATGGGATGGGATGGGATGGGATCTGTGGGATGGGATGGGATCCGTGGGATGGGATGGGATCCCTGGAAAGGGAAGGGATGGGATTCCTGGGTTGGGAATGGATAGGTTCCCTTGGATGGGACGGGATGGGATGGGACCCCTGGGATGGGATGGAATCCCTGGGATGGGATAGCTGGGATGGGATTGGATCCCTGGAATGGGATGGGATCCCTGCGATGGGTTGAGATCCCTGGGATGGGATCCCTCGGATGGGATAGGATCCCTGGGATGGGATCCCTGGGATGAGATGGGCTGGGATGGGATCCCAGAGATGGGATGGGATGGGATGGAATAAGATGGGATGGGATGGGTTCCATGGGATGGGATCCCTGGGATGGGATGGGATGGGATGGGATGGGATCCCTAGGATGGGAGAGGATCGCTGGGATTGGATCACTGGGATGGGATGGGATCCCTGGTGTGGGATTCCTAGGATGGGATGGGATGGGATGGGATGGGATGGGATGGGATGGGATGGGATCCCTGGGATGGCATGGGATGGGATCGGATGGGATGGGATGGGATCCCTGGGATGGGATGGGATGGGATGGGATGGGATTCCTGGGATGGGTTGGGATCTATGGGATGGGATGGGTTGGGATGGGATAGGATCCATGGGATGGGATGGGATGGGATCCCAGGGATGGGAACAGCGGAAATGGGATCCCTGGGATGGGATGGGATGGGTTGGAATGGGATGGGATCCCTGGGATGGGATGGGATGGGATCCCTGGGATGGTAACAGAAGAAATGGGATCCCTGGGATGGGATGGAATCCCTGGGATGGGATAGCTGGGATGGGATGGGATCCCTGGGATGGGATGGGATCCCTGGGATGGGTTGGGATCCCTGGGATGGGATGGGATCCCTGGGTTGGGATCCCAGGAATGTGATCCCTCATATGGGATGGGATCCCTGGGATGGGATCCGTGGGATGGGATGGGATCCCTGGGAAGGGATCCCGGGTATGGGATGGGATGGGATGGGATCCCTGGGATGGGATCCCTGGGATGGGATGGGATGAGATCCCTGGATTGGGATGGGATCCCTGGGATGGGATCCCGGGGATGGGATGGGATGGGATGAGATGGGATGGGATCCATGGGATGGGATGGGATCCCTGGGATTGGATGGGATCCCTGGGATGGGATGGGATCCGTGGGATGGGATGGGATGGGATCCCTGGGATGGCATCCTTGGGATTGGATCACTCAGAAGGGATGGGATCGGATGGGATCGCTGGGATTGGATTACTGGGATGGTATCGGATCCCAGGGACGGCCTCCCAGGGATGGGATGGGATCCCTGGGATGGGATCCCTGGGATGGGATGTGATCCCTGGAATGGGATGGGATGGGATGGAATGGGATGGGATGTCTGGGATGAGATGGGATGGGAAGGGATGGGATGGGATGGGAAGGGATGGGATGGGATCCCTGGGATGGGATGGGATCCCTGGGACGGCATGGGATGGGATCGGATGGGATGGGATGGGATGGGATGGAATGGGATGGGATGGGATGGGGTGGGATGGGATTGGATGGGATGGGATGCGATCCCTGGGATGGGATGGGATGGGATGGGATGGGATGGGATGGGATCCCTGGGATGGGATGGGATCCATGGGATGGGATGGGTTGGGATGGGATTGGATCCATGGGATCCCAAGGATGGAAACAGATGAAATGGGATCCCTGGGATGGGATGGAATCCCTGGGATGGGATAGCTGGGATGGGATGGGATCCCTGGGATGGGATGGGATCCCTGGTATGGTTTGGGATCTCTGGGATGGGATGGGATAGGATGGGATGGGATGGGATCCCTGGGATGGGATGGGATGGGATCCCTGGGATGGGATGGGATCCATGGGATGGGATGGGTTGGGATGGGATTGGATCCATGGGATTGGATGGGATGGGATCTCAGGGATGGGAACAGATGAAATGGGATCCCCGGGATGGGATGGAAACCCTGGGATGGGATAGCTGGGATGGGATGGTATCCCTGGAAAGGGATGGGATGGGATGGGATGGGTTTGGATGGGATGGGATCCCTGGGATGGGATGGGATGGGATCCCTGGGATGGGGACAGATGAAATGGGATCCCCGGGATGGGGTGGAATCCCTGGGGTGGGATAGCTGGGATGGGATGGGATCACTGGGATGGGATTGGATCCCTGGGATGGGTTGGGACCCCTGGGATGGGATGGGATGGGATAGGATGGGATGGGATGGGATGGGATCTGTGGGATGGGATGGGATCCGTGGGATGGGATGGGATCCCTGGAAAGGGAAGGGATGGGATTCCTGGGTTGGGAATGGATAGGTTCCCTTGGATGGGACGGGATGGGATGGGACCCCTGGGATGGGATGGAATCCCTGGGATGAGATTGGATCCCTGGAATGGGATGGGATCCCTGCGATGGGTTGAGATCCCTGGGATGGGATCCCTCGGATGGGATAGGATCCCTGGGATGGGATGCCTGGGATGGGATGGGATGGGATGGCATGGCATGGGATCCCTGGGATGAGATGGGCTGGGATGGGATCCCAGAGATGGGATGGGATGGGATGGAATAAGATGGGATGGGATGGGTTCCATGGGATGGGATCCCTGGGATGGGATGGGATGGGATGGGATGGGATCCCTAGGATGGGAGAGGATCGCTGGGATTGGATCACTGGGATGGGATGGGATCCCTGGTGTGGGATTCCTAGGATGGGATGGGATGGGATGGGATGGGATGGGATGGGATGGGATGGGATGGGATCCCTGGGATGGCATGGGATGGGATCGGATGGGATGGGATGGGATCCCTGGGATGGGATGGGATGGGATGGGATGGGATTCCTGGGATGGGTTTGGATCTATGGGATGGGATGGGTTGGGATGGGATAGGATCCATGGGATGGGATGGGATGGGATCCCAGGGATGGGAACAGCGGAAATGGGATCCCTGGGATGGGATGGGATGGGTTGGAATGGGATGGGATCCCTGGGATGGGATGGGATGGGATCCCTGGGATGGTAACAGAAGAAATGGGATCCCTGGGATGGGATGGAATCCCTGGGATGGGATAGCTGGGATGGGATGGGATCCCTGGGATGGGATGGGATCCCTGGGATGGGTTGGGATCCCTGGGATGGGATGGGATCCCTGGGTTGGGATCCCAGGAATGTGATCCCTCGTATGGGATGGGATCCCTGGGATGGGATCCGTGGGATGGGATGGGATCCCTGGGAAGGGATCCCGGGTATGGGATGGGATGGGATGGGATCCCTGGGATGGGATCCCTGGGATGGGATGGGATGAGATCCCTGGATTGGGTATGGGATCCCTGGGATGGGATCCCGGGGATGGGATGGGATGAGATGGGATGGGATCCATGGGATGGGATGGGATCCCTGGGATTGGATGGGATCCCTGGGATGGGATGGGATCCGTGGGATGGGATGGGATGGGATCCCTGGGATGGCATCCTTGGGATTGGATCACTCAGAAGGGATGGGATCGGATGGGATCGCTGGGATTGGATCACTGGGATGGTATCGGATCCCAGGGACGGCCTCCCAGGGATGGGATGGGATCCCTGGGATGGGATCCCTGGGATGGGATGTGATCCCTGGAATGGGATGGGATGGGATGGAATGGGATGGGATGTCTGGGATGAGATGGGATCCCTGGGATGGTATCCCTAGGATGGGATGGGTTCCCTGGGATGGGATGGGATGGGATGGGATGGGATGGGATGGGATGGGATGGGATGGGATGGGATGGGATGGGAAGGGATGGGATGGGATGGGAAGGGATGGGATGGGATCCCTGGGATGGGATGGGATCCCTGGGACGGCATGGGATGGGATCGGATGGGATGGGATGGGATGGGATGGAATGGGATGGGATGGGATGGGGTGGGATGGGATTGGATGGGATGGGATGCGATCCCTGGGATGGGATGGGATGGGATGGGATGGGATGGGATGGGATCCCTGGGATGGGATGGGATCCATGGGATGGGATGGGTTGGGATGGGATTGGATCCATGGGATGCGATGGGATGGGATGGGATCCCAAGGATGGAAACAGATGAAATGGGATCCCTGGGATGGGATGGAATCCCTGGGATGGGATAGCTGGGATGGGATGGGATCCCTGGGATGGGATGGGATCCCTGGTATGGTTTGGGATCTCTGGGATGGGATGGGATGGGATGGGATGGGATAGGATGGGATGGGATGGGATCCCTGGGATGGGATGGGATGGGATCCCTGGGATGGGATGGGATCCATGGGATGGGATGGGTTGGGATGGGATTGGATCCATGGGATGGGATGGGATGGGATCTCTGGGATGGGAACAGATGAAATGGGATCCCCGGGATGGGATGGAAACCCTGGGATGGGATAGCTGGGATGGGATGGTATCCCTGGAAAGGGATGGGATGGGATGGGATGGGTTTGGATGGGATGGGATCCCTGGGATGGGATGGGATGGGATCCCTGGGATGGGGACAGATGAAATGGGATCCCCGGGATGGGGTGGAATCCCTGGGGTGGGATAGCTGGGATGGGATTGGATCCCTGGGATGGGTTGGGACCCCTGGGATGGGTTGGGACCCCTGGGATGGGATGGGATGGGATGGGATGGGATGGGATGGGATCCCTGGGATGGGATGGGATCCCTGGGATGTGATGGGATGGGATCCCTGGGATGGGATGGGATCCCTGAGATGGGATGGGATCCCTGGGATGGGATGGGATCCCTGGGATGGGATGGGATGGGAAGGGATGGGATGGGACGGGATGGGATCCCTGGGATTGGATCCCTGGGATGAGATGGAATACCTGGCATGAGATAGCAGGGATGATTGGGATGGGATGGGATGGGATGGGATGGGATGGGATGGGATGGGATGGGATGGGATCGGATGGGATGGGACTGGATGGGATGGGATGCGATGGGATGGGATGGGATGGGATGGGATGGGATCCCTGGGATGGTATGGGATCCCTGGGATGGGATCCCTGGGATGGGATCCATGAGATGGGATGGGTTGGGATGGGTGGGGAACCGTTTGATGGGATCTTATGGGATCCCTGGGATGAGATGGGATGGGATTGGATACCTGGGATGGGATGCGATGGGATCCTACGGATGGGATCCCTGGAATGTGATCCCTCGTATGGGATGGGATCCCTGGGATGGGATGGAATCCCTGGGATGGGATCCCGGGGATGCGATGGGATCCCTGGGATGGGATGGGATGGGATGGGATGGGATGGGATGGGATGGGATGGGATGGGATGGGATGGGATGGGATGGGAAGGGATGGGATGGGATCCCTGGGATGGGATGGGATCCCTGGGATGGGATGGGATCCCTGGGACGGCATGGGATGGGATCGGATGGGATGGGATGGGATGGGATGGAATGGGATGGGGTGGGATGGGATTGGATCCATGGGATGCGATGGGATGGGATGGGATCCCAAGGATGGAAACAGATGAAATGGGATCCCTTGGATGGGATGGGATGGGATCCCTGGGATGGGATGGGATCCATGGGATGGGATGGGTTGGGATGGGATTGGATCCATGGGATGCGATGGGATGGGATGGGATCCCAAGGATGGAAACAGATGAAATGGGATCCCTGGGATGGGATGGAATCCCTGGGATGGGATAGCTGGGATGGGATGGTATCCCTGGAATGGGACGGGATGGGATGGGATGGGATGGAATCCCTGGGATGGGATAGCTGGGATGGGATGGGATCCCTGGGATGGGATGGGATCCCTGGTATGGTTTGGGATCTCTGGGATGGGATGGGATGGGATGGGATGGGATCCCTGGTATGGTTTGGGATCTCTGGGATGGGATGGGATGGGATGGGATGGGATGGGATAGGATGGAATGGGAAGGGATGGGATGGGATTGGATGGGATCCCTGGGATGGGATGGGATCCCTGGGATGGGTTGGGATCCCTGGGATGGGATGGGATGGGATGGGATGGGATGGGATGGGATAGGATGGGATGGAATGGGATGGGATGGGGTGGGATGGGATTGGATGGGATGGGATGCGATCCCTGGGATGGGATGGGATGGGATCCCTGGGATGGGATGGGCTGGGAAGGGATGGGATGGGATCCCTGGGATGGGATGGGATCCCTGGGACGGCATGGGATGGGATCGGATGGGACGGGATGGAATGGGATGGAATGGAGTGGGATGGGATTGGATGGGATGGAATGGGATGGGATGGGGTGGGATGGGATTGGCTGGGATGGGATGCGATCCCTGGGATGGGATGGGATGGGATCCCTGGGATGGGAACAGATGGGATGGGATGGGATGGGATGGGAAGGGATGGGATGGGCTGGGAAGGGATGGGATGGGATCCCTGGGATGGGATGGGATCCCTTGGACGGCATGGGATGGGATGGGATGGGATGGGATGGGATGGGATGGGATGGGATGGGATGGGATGGGATGGGATGGGATGGAATGGGATGGGGTGGGGTGGGATGGGATTGGCTGGGATGGGATGCGATCCCTGGGATGGGATGGGATGGGATGGGATCCCTGGTATGGGAACAGATGAAATGGGATCCCCGGGATTGGATGGAATCCCTGGGATGGGATAGCTGGGATGGGATGGGATCCCTGGGATGGGATGGGATCCCTGGGATGGGTTGGGATCCCTGGGATGGGATGGGATGGGATGGGATGGGATGGGATGGGATGGGATGGGATGGGATAGGATGGGATGGGATGGGATCCGTGGGATGGGATGGGATCCCTGGATTGGGATGGGATCCCTGGGATGGGATGGGATCCCTGGGATGGGATCCCTGGGATGGGATGGGATGGGATGGGATGGGATCCCTGGGATGGGATGGGATGGGATCCCTGGGATGGGATGGGATGGGATCCCTGGTGTGGGATGGGATGGGATGGGATGGGATGGGATGGGATGGGATGGGATGGGATGGGATCCCTGGGATGGGATCCCTGGGATGGGATGGGATGGGATCGGATGGGATCGGATGGGATGCGATCCCTGGGATGGGATGGGATGGGATCCCTGGGATGGGATGGGATCCATGGGATGGGATGTGTTGGGATGGGATTGGATCCATGGGTTGGGATGGGATGGGATGGGATCCCAGGGATGGGAACAGATGAAATGGGATCCCTGGGATGGGATGGGATGGGTTGGAATGGGATGGGATCCCTGGGATGGGATGGGATGGGATCCCTGGGATGGTAACAGAAGAAATGGGATCCCTGGGATGGGATGGAATCCCAGGGATGGGATAGCTGGGATGGGATGGGATCCCTGGGATGGGATGGGATCCCTGGGATGGGTTGGGATCCCTGGGATGGGATGGGATCCCTGGGTTGGGATCCCAGGAATGTGATCCCTCGTATGGGATGGGATCCCTGAGATGGGATCCGTGGGATGGGATGGGATCCCTGGGAAGGGATCCCGGGTATGGGATGGGATGGGATCTGTGGGATGGGATGGGATCCGTGGGATGGGATGGGATCCCTGGAAAGGGAAGTGATGGGATTCCTGGGTTGGGAATGGATAGGTTCCCTTGGATGGGACGGGATGGGATGGGACCCCTGGGATGGGATGGAATCCCTGGGATGGGATTGGATCCCTGGAATGGGATGGGATCCCTGCGATGGGTTGAGATCCCTGGGATGGGATCCCTCGGATGGGATAGGATCCCTGGGATGGGATGCCTGGGATGGGATGGGATGGGATGGCATGGCATGGGATCCCTGGGATGAGATGGGCTGGGATGGCATCCCAGAGATGGGATGGGATGGGATGGAATAAGATGGGATGGGATGGGTTCCATGGGATGGGATCCCTGGGATGGGATGGGATGGGATGGGATGGGATCCCTAGGATGGGAGAGGATCGCTGGGATTGGATCACTGGGATGGGATGGGATCCCTGGTGTGGGATTCCTAGGATGGGATGGGATGGGATGGGATGGGATGGGATGGGATGGGATGGGATGGGATCCCTGGGATGGCATGGGATGGGATGGGATGGGATGGGATGGGATCCCTGGGATGGGATGGGATGGGATGGGATGGGATTCCTGGGATGGGTTGGGATCTATGGGATGGGATGGGTTGGGATGGGATAGGATCCATGGGATGGGATGGGATGGGATCCCAGGGATGGGAACAGCGGAAATGGGATCCCTGGGATGGGATGGGATGGGTTGGAATGGGATGGGATCCCTGGGATGGGATGGGATGGGATCCCTGGGATGGTAACAGAAGAAATGGGATCCCTGGGATGGGATGGAATCCCTGGGATGGGATAGCTGGGATGGGATGGGATCCCTGGGATGGGATGGGATCCCTGGGATGGGTTGGGATCCCTGGGATGGGATGGGATCCCTGGGTTGGGATCCCAGGAATGTGATCCCTCGTATGGGATGGGATCCCTGGGATGGGATCCGTGGGATGGGATGGGATCCCTGGGAAGGGATCCCGGGTATGGGATGGGATGGGATGGGATCCCTGGGATGGGATCCCTGGGATGGGATGGGATGAGATCCCTGGATTGGGATGGGATCCCTGGGATGGGATCCCGGGGATGGGATGGGATGGGATGAGATGGGATGGGATCCATGGGATGGGATGGGATCCCTGGGATTGGATGGGATCCCTGGGATGGGATGGGATCCGTGGGATGGGATGGGATGGGATCCCTGGGATGGCATCCTTGGGATTGGATCACTCAGAAGGGATGGGATCGGATGGGATCGCTGGGATTGGATCTCTGGGATGGTATCGGATCCCAGGGACGGCCTCCCAGGGATGGGATGGGATCCCTGGGATGGGATCCCTGGGATGGGATGTGATCCCTGGAATGGGATGGGATGGGATGGAATGGGATGGGATGTCTGGGATGAGATGGGATCCCTGGGATGGTATCCCTAGGATGTGATGGGTTCCCTGGGATGGGATGGGATGGGATGGGATGGGATGGGATGGGATGGGATGGGATGGGATGGGATGGGATGGGATGGGATGGGATGGGAAGGGATGGGATGGGCTGGGAAGGGATGGGATGGGATCCCTGGGATGGGATGGGATCCCTGGGACGGCATGGGATGGGATCGGATGGGATGGGATGGGATGGGATGGGATGGGATGGAATGGAATGGGATGGGATGGGATGGGGTGGGATGGGGTTGGATGGGATGGGATGCGATCCCTGGGATGGGATGGGATGGGATGGGATGGGATGGGATCCCTGGGATGGAAACAGATGAAATGGGATCCCTGGGATGGGATGGAATCCCTGGGATGGGATAGCTGGGATGGGATGGGATCCCTGGGATGGGATGGGATCCCTGGTATGGTTTGGGATCTCTGGGATGGGATGGGATGGGATGGGATAGGATGGGATGGGATGGGATCCCTGGGATGGGATGGGATGGGATACCTGGGATGGGATGGGATCCATGGGATGGGATGGGTTGGGATGGGATTGGATCCATGGGATGGGATGGGATGGGATCTCAGGGATGGGAACAGATGAAATGGGATCCCCGGGATGGGATGGAAACCCTGGGATGGGATAGCTGGGATGGGATGGTATCCCTGGAAAGGGATGGGATGGGATGGGTTTGGATGGGATGGGATCCCTGGGATGGGATGGGATGGGATCCCTGGGATGGGGACAGATGAAATGGGATCCCCGGGATGGGGTGGAATCCCTGGGGTGGGATAGCTGGGATGGGATGGGATCACTGGGATGGGATTGGATCCCTGGGATGGGTTGGGACCCCTGGGATGGGATGGGATGGGATAGGATGGGATGGGATGGGATGGGATGGGATCTGTGGGATGGGATGGGATCCGTGGGATGGGATGGGATCCCTGGAAAGGGAAGGGATGGGATTCCTGGGTTGGGAATGGATAGGTTCCCTTGGATGGGACGGGATGGGATGGGACCCCTGGGATGGGATGGAATCCCTGGGATGGGATAGCTGGGATGGGATTGGATCCCTGGAATGGGATGGGATCCCTGCGATGGGTTGAGATCCCTGGGATGGGATCCCTCGGATGGGATAGGATCCCTGGGATGGGATCCCTGGGATGAGATGGGCTGGGATGGGATCCCAGAGATGGGATGGGATGGGATGGAATAAGATGGGATGGGATGGGTTCCATGGGATGGGATCCCTGGGATGGGATGGGATGGGATGGGATGGGATGGGATCCCTAGGATGGGAGAGGATCGCTGGGATTGGATCACTGGGATGGGATGGGATCCCTGGTGTGGGATTCCTAGGATGGGATGGGATGGGATGGGATGGGATGGGATGGGATGGGATGGGATGGGATGGGATGGGATCCCTGGGATGGCATGGGATGGGATCGGATGGGATGGGATGGGATCCCTGGGATGGGATGGGATGGGATGGGATGGGATGGGATTCCTGGGATGGGTTGGGATCTATGGGATGGGATGGGTTGGGATGGGATAGGATCCATGGGATGGGATGGGATGGGATCCCAGGGATGGGAACAGCGGAAATGGGATCCCTGGGATGGGATGGGATGGGTTGGAATGGGATGGGATCCCTGGGATGGGATGGGATGGGATCCCTGGGATGGTAACAGAAGAAATGGGATCCCTGGGATGGGATGGAATCCCTGGGATGGGATAGCTGGGATGGGATGGGATCCCTGGGATGGGATGGGATCCCTGGGATGGGTTGGGATCCCTGGGATGGGATGGGATCCCTGGGTTGGGATCCCAGGAATGTGATCCCTCGTATGGGATGGGATCCCTGGGATGGGATCCGTGGGATGGGATGGGATCCCTGGGAAGGGATCCCGGGTATGGGATGGGATGGGATGGGATCCCTGGGATGGGATCCCTGGGATGGGATGGGATGAGATCCCTGGATTGGGATGGGATCCCTGGGATGGGATCCCGGGGATGGGATGGGATGGGATGAGATGGGATGGGATCCATGGGATGGGATGGGATCCCTGGGATTGGATGGGATCCCTGGGATGGGATGGGATCCGTGGGATGGGATGGGATGGGATCCCTGGGATGGCATCCTTGGGATTGGATCACTCAGAAGGGATGGGATCGGATGGGATCGCTGGGATTGGATCACTGGGATGGTATCGGATCCCAGGGACGGCCTCCCAGGGATGGGATGGGATCCCTGGGATGGGATCCCTGGGATGGGATGTGATCCCTGGAATGGGATGGGATGGGATGGAATGGGATGGGATGTCTGGGATGAGATGGGATCCCTGGGATGGTATCCCTAGGATGGGATGGGTTCCCTGGGATGGGATGGGATGGGATGGGATGGGATGGGATGGGATGGGATGGGATGGGATGGGATGGGATGGGAAGGGATGGGATGGGCTGGGAAGGGATGGGATGGGATCCCTGGGATGGGATGGGATCCCTGGGACGGCATGGGATGGGATCGGATGGGATGGGATGGGATGGGATGGGATGGGATGGGATGGAATGGGATGGGATGGGATGGGGTGGGATGGGATTGGATGGGATGGGATGCGATCCCTGGGATGGGATGGGATGGGATGGGATGGGATCCCTGGGATGGGATGGGATCCATGGGATGGGATGGGTTGGGATGGGATTGGATCCATGGGATGCGATGGGATGGGATGGGATCCCAAGGATGGAAACAGATGAAATGGGATCCCTGTGATGGGATGGAATCCCTGGGATGGGATAGCTGGGATGGGATGGGATCCCTGGGATGGGATGGGATCCCTGGTATGGTTTGGGATCTCTGGGATGGGATGGGATGGGATGGGATGGGATAGGATGGGATGGGATGGGATCCCTGGGATGGGATGGGATCCCTGGGATGGGATGGGATCCATGGGATGGGATGGGTTGGGATGGGATTGGATCCATGGGATGGGATGGGATGGGATCTCAGGGATGGGAACAGATGAAATGGGATCCCCGGGATGGGATGGAAACCCTGGGATGGGATAGCTGGGATGCGATGGTATCCCTGGAAAGGGATGGGATGGGATGGGTTTGGATGGGATGGGATCCCTGGGATGGGATGGGATGGGATCCCTGGGATGGGGACAGATGAAATGGGATCCCCGGGATGGGGTGGAATCCCTGGGGTGGGATAGCTGGGATGGGATGGGATCACTGGGATGGGATTGGATCCCTGGGATGGGTTGGGACCCCTGGGATGGGATGGGATCCCTGGGATGGGATGGGATCCCTGGGATGGGATGGGATCCCTGAGATGGGATGGGATCCCTGGGATGGGATGGGATCCCTGGGATGTGATGGGATGGGATTCCTGGGTTGGGAATGGATGGGATCCCTGGGATGGGATGGGATGGGATCCCTGGAATGGGATTCCTGGGATGGGATATGATCGAATCCCTGGGATGGCATCTGTGAGATGGGATGGGATCTCTGACATGGGATCCCTGGCATGGGATGGGATCCCTGGGATGTTATCCCTGGGATGGGATGGGATCCCTGGGATGGGATGGGATGGGATGGGATGGGATGGGATGGGATGGGATGGGATCGGATGGGATGGGACTGGATGGGATGGGATGGGATGGGATGGGATGGGATCCCTGAGATGGTATGGGATCCCTGGGATGGGATCCCTGGGATGGGATCCATGAGATGGGATGGGTTGGGATGGGTGGGGAACCGTTTGATGGGATCTTATGGGATCCCTGGGATGAGATGGGATGGGATTGGATACCTGGGATGGGATGCGATGGGATCCTACGGATGGGATCCCTGGAATGTGATCCCTCGTATGGGATGGGATCCCTGGGATGGGATGGAATCCCTGGGATGGGATCCCGGGGATGCGATGGGATCCCTGGGATGGGATGGGATGGGATGGGATGGGATGGGATGGGATGGGATGGGAAGGGATGGGATGGGATCCCTGGGATGGGATGGGATCCCTGGGATGGGATGGGATCCCTGGGACGGCATGGGATGGGATCGGATGGGATGGGATGGGATGGGATGGAATGGGATGGGATGGGGTGGGATTCCTGGGATGGGTTGGGATCTATGGGATGGGATGGGTTGGGATGGGATAGGATCCATGGGATGGGATGGGATGGGATCCCAGGGATGGGAACAGCGGAAATGGGATCCCTGGGATGGGATGGGATGGGTTGGAATGGGATGGGATGCCTGGGATGGGATGGGATGGGATCCCTGGGATGGTAACAGAAGAAATGGGATCCCTGGGATGGGATGGAATCCCTGGGATGGGATAGCTGGGATGGGATGGGATCCCTGGGATGGGATGGGATCCCTGGGATGGGTTGGGATCCCTCGTATGGGATGGGATCCCTGGGATGGGATCCGTGGGATGGGATGGGATCCCTGGGAAGGGATCCCGGGTATGGGATGGGATGGGATGGGATGGGATCCCTGGGATGGGATCCCTGGGATGGGATGGGATGAGATCCCTGGATTGGGATGGGATCCCTGGGATGGGATCCCGGGGATGGGATGGGATGGGATGAGATGGGATGGGATCCATGGGATGGGATGGGATCCCTGGGATTGGATGGGATCCCTGGGATGGGATGGGATCCGTGGGATGGGATGGGATGGGATCCCTGGGATGGCATCCTTGGGATTGGATCACTCAGAAGGGATGGGATCGGATGGGATCGCTGGGATTGGATCACTGGGATGGTATCGGATCCCAGGGACGGCCTCCCAGGGATGGGATGGGATCCCTGGGATGGGATCCCTGGGATGGGATGTGATCCCTGGAATGGGATGGGATGGGATGGCATGGGATGGGATGTCTGGGATGAGATGGGATGGGAAGGGATGGGATGGGATGGGTAGGGATGGGATGGGATCCCTGGGATGGGATGGGATCCCTGGGACAGCATGGGATGGGATCGGATGGGATGGGATGGGATGGGATGGAATGGGATGGGATGGGATGGGGTGGGATGGGATTGGATGGGATGGGATGCGATCCCTGGGATGGGATGGGATGGGATGGGATGGGATGGGATC
Source organism: Sturnus vulgaris (assembly GCF_052056855.1). Lineage (NCBI taxonomy): Eukaryota > Metazoa > Chordata > Aves > Passeriformes > Sturnidae > Sturnus > Sturnus vulgaris. Next base: position 13,482,048 of record NC_142282.1, read on the forward strand.
CCTGGGATGGGATGGGATCCATGGGATGGGATGGGTTGGGATGGGATTGGATCCATGGGATCCCAAGGATGGAAACAGATGAAATGGGATCCCTGGGATGGGATGGAATCCCTGGGATGGGATAGCTGGGATGGGATGGGATCCCTGGGATGGGATGGGATCCCTGGTATGGTTTGGGATCTCTGGGATGGGATGGGATGGGATGGGATGGGATAGGATGGGATGGGATGGGATCCCTGGGATGGGATGGGATGGGATCCCTGGGATGGGATGGGATCCATGGGATGGGATGGGTTGGGATGGGATTGGATCCATGGGATTGGATGGGATGGGATCTCAGGGATGGGAACAGATGAAATGGGATCCCCGGGATGGGATGGAAACCCTGGGATGGGATAGCTGGGATGGGATGGTATCCCTGGAAAGGGATGGGATGGGATGGGTTTGGATGGGATGGGATCCCTGGGATGGGATGGGATGGGATCCCTGGGATGGGGACAGATGAAATGGGATCCCCGGGATGGGGTGGAATCCCTGGGGTGGGATAGCTGGGATGGGATGGGATCACTGGGATGGGATTGGATCCCTGGGATGGGTTGGGACCCCTGGGATGGGATGGGATGGGATGGGATGGGATGGGATGGGATCTGTGGGATGGGATGGGATCCGTGGGATGGGATGGGATCCCTGGAAAGGGAAGGGATGGGATTCCTGGGTTGGGAATGGATAGGTTCCCTTGGATGGGACGGGATGGGATGGGGCCCCTGGGATGGGATGGAATCCCTGGGATGAGATTGGATCCCTGGAATGGGATGGGATCCCTGCGATGGGTTGAGATCCCTGGGATGGGATCCCTCGGATGGGATAGGATCCCTGGGATGGGATGCCTGGGATGGGATGGGATGGGATGGCATGGCATGGGATCCCTGGGATGAGATGGGCTGGGATGGGATCCCAGAGATGGGATGGGATGGGATGGGATGGGATGGAATAAGATGGGATGGGATGGGTTCCATGGGATGGGATCCCTGGGATGGGATGGGATGGGATGGGATGGGATGGGATGGGATCCCTAGGATGGGAGAGGATCGCTGGGATTGGATCACTGGGATGGGATGGGATCCCTGGTGTGGGATTCCTAGGATGGGATGGGATGGGATGGGATGGGATGGGATGGGATCCCTGGGATGGCATGGGATGGGATCGGATGGGATGGGATGGGATCCCTGGGATGGGATGGGATGGGATGGGATGGGATTCCTGGGATGGGTTTGGATCTATGGGATGGGATGGGTTGGGATGGGATAGGATCCATGGGATGGGATGGGATGGGATCCCAGGGATGGGAACAGCGGAAATGGGATCCCTGGGATGGGATGGGATGGGTTGGAATGGGATGGGATCCCTGGGATGGGATGGGATGGGATCCCTGGGATGGTAACAGAAGAAATGGGATCCCTGGGATGGGATGGAATCCCTGGGATGGGATAGCTGGGATGGGATGGGATCCCTGGGATGGGATGGGATCCCTGGGATGGGTTGGGATCCCTGGGATGGGATGGGATCCCTGGGTTGGGATCCCAGGAATGTGATCCCTCGTATGGGATGGGATCCCTGGGATGGGATCCGTGGGATGGGATGGGATCCCTGGGAAGGGATCCCGGGTATGGGATGGGATGGGATGGGATCCCTGGGATGGGATCCCTGGGATGGGATGGGATGAGATCCCTGGATTGGGTATGGGATCCCTGGGATGGGATCCCGGGGATGGGATGGGATGAGATGGGATGGGATCCATGGGATGGGATGGGATCCCTGGGATTGGATGGGATCCCTGGGATGGGATGGGATCCCTGGGATGGCATCCTTGGGATTGGATCACTCAGAAGGGATGGGATCGGATGGGATCGCTGGGATTGGATCACTGGGATGGTATCGGATCCCAGGGACGGCCTCCCAGGGATGGGATGGGATCCCTGGGATGGGATCCCTGGGATGGGATGTGATCCCTGGAATGGGATGGGATGGGATGGAATGGGATGGGATGTCTGGGATGAGATGGGATCCCTGGGATGGTATCCCTAGGATGGGATGGGTTCCCTGGGATGGGATGGGATGGGATGGGATGGGATGGGATGGGATGGGATGGGATGGGATGGGATGGGATGGGATGGGATGGGATGGGATGGGAAGGGATGGGATGGGATGGGAAGGGATGGGATGGGATCCCTGGGATGGGATGGGATCCCTGGGACGGCATGGGATGGGATCGGATGGGATGGGATGGGATGGGATGGAATGGGATGGGATGGGGTGGGATGGGATTGGATGGGATGGGATGCGATCCCTGGGATGGGATGGGATGGGATGGGATGGGATCCCTGGGATGGGATGGGATCCATGGGATGGGATGGGTTGGGATGGGATTGGATCCATGGGATGCGATGGGATGGGATGGGATCCCAAGGATGGAAACAGATGAAATGGGATCCCTGGGATGGGATGGAATCCCTGGGATGGGATAGCTGGGATGGGATGGGATCCCTGGGATGGGATGGGATCCCTGGTATGGTTTGGGATCTCTGGGATGGGATGGGATGGGATGGGATGGGATAGGATGGGATGGGATGGGATCCCTGGGATGGGATGGGATGGGATCCCTGGGATGGGATGGGATCCATGGGATGGGATGGGTTGGGATGGGATTGGATCCATGGGATGGGATGGGATGGGATCTCTGGGATGGGAACAGATGAAATGGGATCCCTGGGATGGGATGGAAACCCTGGGATGGGATAGCTGGGATGGGATGGTATCCCTGGAAAGGGATGGGATGGGATGGGATGGGTTTGGATGGGATGGGATCCCTGGGATGGGATGGGATGGGATCCCTGGGATGGGGACAGATGAAATGGGATCCCCGGGATGGGGTGGAATCCCTGGGGTGGGATAGCTGGGATGGGATGGGATCTCTGGGATGGGATTGGATCCCTGGGATGGGTTGGGACCCCTGGGATGGGATGGGATGGGATAGGATGGGATGGGATGGGATGGGATGGGATGGGATGGGATGGGATGGGATCCCTGGGATGGGATGGGATCCCTGGGATGTGATGGGATGGGATCCCTGGGATGGGATGGGATCCCTGGGATGGGATGGGATCCCTGAGATGGGATGGGATCCCTGGGATGGGATGGGATCCCTGGGATGTGATGGGATGGGATCCCTGGATTGGGATGGGATCCCTGGGATGGGATGGGATCTGTGGGATGGGATGGGATCCGTGGGATGGGATGGGATCCCTGGAAAGGGAAGGGATGGGATTCCTGGGTTGGGAATGGATGGGATCCCTGGGATGGGATGGGATGGGATCCCTGAAATGGGATTCCTGGGATGGGATATGATCGAATCCCTGGGATGGCATCTGTGAGATGGGATGGGATCTCTGACATGGGATCCCTGGCATGGGATGGGATCCCTGGGATGTTATCCCTGGGATGGGATGGGATCCCTGGGATGGGATGGGATGGGAAGGGATGGGATGGGACGGGATGGGATCCCTGGGATTGTATCCCTGGGATGAGATGGAATACCTGGCATGAGATAGCAGGGATGATTGGGATGGGATGGGATGGGATGGGATGGGATGGGATGGGATGGGATGGGATGGGATCGGATGGGATGGGACTGGATGGGATGGGATGGGATGGGATGGGATGGGATGGGATCCCTGGGATGGTATGGGATCCCTGGGATGGGATCCCTGGGATGGGATCCATGAGATGGGATGGGTTGGGATGGGTGGGGAACCGTTTGATGGGATCTTATGGGATCCCTGGGATGAGATGGGATGGGATTGGATACCTGGGATGGGATGCGATGGGATCCTACGGATGGGATCCCTGGAATGTGATCCCTCGTATGGGATGGGATCCCTGGGATGGGATGGAATCCCTGGGATGGGATCCCGGGGATGCGATGGGATCCCTGGGATGGGATGGGATGGGATGGGATGGGATGGGATGGGATGGGATGGGATGGGAAGGGATGGGATGGGATCCCTGGGATGGGATGGGATCCCTGGGATGGGATGGGATCCCTGGGACGGCATGGGATGGGATCGGATGGGATGGGATGGGATGGGATGGAATGGGATGGGATGGGGTGGGATGGGATTGGATCCATGGGATGCGATGGGATGGGATGGGATCCCAAGGATGGAAACAGATGAAATGGGATCCCTTGGATGGGATGGGATGGGATCCCTGGGATGGGATGGGATCCATGGGATGGGATGGGTTGGGATGGGATTGGATCCATGGGATGCGATGGGATGGGATGGGATCCCAAGGATGGAAACAGATGAAATGGGATCCCTGGGATGGGATGGAATCCCTGGGATGGGATAGCTGGGATGGGATGGTATCCCTGGAATGGGACGGGATGGGATGGGATGGGATGCGATCCCTGGGATGGGATGGGATGGGATCCCTGGGATGGGATGGGCTGGGAAGGGATGGGATGGGATCCCTGGGATGGGATGGGATCCCTGGGACGGCATGGGATGGGATCGGATGGGACGGGATGGAATGGGATGGAATGGAGTGGGATGGGATTGGATGGGATGGAATGGGATGGGATGGGGTGGGATGGGATTGGCTGGGATGGGATGCGATCCCTGGGATGGGATGGGATGGGATCCCTGGGATGGGAACAGATGGGATGGGATGGGATGGGAAGGGATGGGATGGGCTGGGAAGGGATGGGATGGGATCCCTGGGATGGGATGGGATCCCTGGGACGGCATGGGATGGGATGGGATGGGATGGGATGGGATGGGATGGGATGGGATGGGATGGGATCCCTGGGATGGTATGGGATCCCTGGGATGGGATCCCTGGGATGGGATCCATGAGATGGGATGGGTTGGGATGGGTGGGGAACCGTTTGATGGGATCTTATGGGATCCCTGGGATGAGATGGGATGGGATTGGATACCTGGGATGGGATGCGATGGGATCCTACGGATGGGATCCCTGGAATGTGATCCCTCGTATGGGATGGGATCCCTGGGATGGGATGGAATCCCTGGGATGGGATCCCGGGGATGCGATGGGATCCCTGGGATGGGATGGGATGGGATGGGATGGGATGGGATGGGATGGGATGGGATGGGATGGGAAGGGATGGGATGGGATCCCTGGGATGGGATGGGATCCCTGGGATGGGATGGGATCCCTGGGACGGCATGGGATGGGATCGGATGGGATGGGATGGGATGGGATGGAATGGGATGGGATGGGGTGGGATGGGATTGGATCCATGGGATGCGATGGGATGGGATGGGATCCCAAGGATGGAAACAGATGAAATGGGATCCCTTGGATGGGATGGGATGGGATCCCTGGGATGGGATGGGATCCATGGGATGGGATGGGTTGGGATGGGATTGGATCCATGGGATGCGATGGGATGGGATGGGATCCCAAGGATGGAAACAGATGAAATGGGATCCCTGGGATGGGATGGAATCCCTGGGATGGGATAGCTGGGATGGGATGGTATCCCTGGAATGGGACGGGATGGGATGGGATGGGATGCGATCCCTGGGATGGGATGGGATGGGATCCCTGGGATGGGATGGGCTGGGAAGGGATGGGATGGGATCCCTGGGATGGGATGGGATCCCTGGGACGGCATGGGATGGGATCGGATGGGACGGGATGGAATGGGATGGAATGGAGTGGGATGGGATTGGATGGGATGGAATGGGATGGGATGGGGTGGGATGGGATTGGCTGGGATGGGATGCGATCCCTGGGATGGGATGGGATGGGATCCCTGGGATGGGAACAGATGGGATGGGATGGGATGGGAAGGGATGGGATGGGCTGGGAAGGGATGGGATGGGATCCCTGGGATGGGATGGGATCCCTGGGACGGCATGGGATGGGATGGGATGGGATGGGATGGGATGGGATGGGATGGGATGGGATGGGATGGGATGGGATGGGATGGGATGGAATGGGATGGGATGGGGTGGGATGGGATTGGCTGGGATGGGATGCGATCCCTGGGATGGGATGGGATGGGATGGGATGGGATCCCTGGTATGGGAACAGATGAAATGGGATCCCCGGGATTGGATGGAATCCCTGGGATGGGATAGCTGGGATGGGATGGGATCCCTGGGATGGGATGGGATCCCTGGGATGGGTTGGGATCCCTGGGATGGGATGGGATGGGATGGGATGGGATGGGATGGGATGGGATGGGATAGGATGGGATGGGATGGGATCCGTGGGATGGGATGGGATCCCTGGATTGGGATGGGATCCCTGGGATGGGATGGGATCCCTGGGATGGGATCCCTGGGATGGGATGGGATGGGATGGGATCCCTGGGATGGGATGGGATGGGATCCCTGGTGTGGGATGGGATGGGATGGGATGGGATGGGATGGGATGGGATCCCTGGATTGGGATGGGATCCCTGGGATGGGATGGGATCCGTGGGATGGGATGGGATCCGTGGGATCGGATGGGATGGGTTTGGATGGGATGGGATCCCTGGGATGGGATGGGATGGGATGGGATGGCATGGCATGGCATGGGATCCCTGGGATGAGATGGGCTGGGATGGGATCCCTGGGATGAGATGGGATGCGATGGGATGGGATGGGAATGGGATAGGATGGGATGGGTTGGCATGGGATGGGATGGGATCCCTGGGATGGGATGTGATCCCTGGAATGTGATCCGTGGGATGGGATGGGATCCCTGGGATGGGATGGGATCCCTGGGATGGGATCCCTGGGATGGGATCCCTGGGATGGGATGGGATGGGATGGGATGGGATGGGATGGGATGGGATGGGATGGGATGGGAAGGGATGGGATCGGATGGAATGGGATGGGATGGGATGGGATGGGTTCCATGGGATGGGATCCCTGGGATGGGATGGGATCCCTGGTGTGGGATTCCTACATGGGATGGGATGGGATGGGATGGGATGGGATGGGATGGGATGGGATCCCTGGGATGGGATCCCTGGGATGGGATGGGATGGGATCGGATGGGATCGGATGGGATGCGATCCCTGGGATGGGATGGGATGGGATCCCTGGGATGGGATGGGATCCATGGGATGGGATGTGTTGGGATGGGATTGGATCCATGGGTTGGGATGGGATGGGATGGGATCCCAGGGATGGGAACAGATGAAATGGGATCCCTGGGATGGGATGGGATGGGTTGGAATGGGATGGGATCCCTGGGATGGGATGGGATGGGATCCCTGGGATGGTAACAGAAGAAATGGGATCCCTGGGATGGGATGGAATCCCTGGGATGGGATAGCTGGGATGGGATGGGATCCCTGGGATGGGATGGGATCCCTGGGATGGGTTGGGATCCCTGGGATGGGATGGGATCCCTGGGTTGGGATCCCAGGAATGTGATCCCTCGTATGGGATGGGATCCCTGAGATGGGATCTGTGGGATGGGATGGGATCCCTGGGAAGGGATCCCGGGTATGGGATGGGATGGGATGGGATCCCTGGGATGGGATCCCTGGGATGGGATGGGATGAGATCCCTGGATTGGGATGGGATCCCTGGGATGGGATCCCGGGGATGGGATGGGATGGGATGAGATGGGATGGGATCCATGGGATGGGATGGGATCCCTGGGACTGGATGGGATCCCTGGGATGGGATGGGATCCGTGGGATGGGATGGGATGGGATCCCTGGGATGGCATCCTTGGGATTGGATCACTCAGAAGGGATGGGATCGGATGGGATCGCTGGGATTGGATCACTGGGATGGTATCGGATCCCAGGGACGGCCTCCCAGGGATGGGATGGGATCCCTGGGATGGGATCCCTGGGATGGGATGTGATCCCTGGAATGGGATGGGATGGGATGGAATGGGATGGGATGTCTGGGATGAGATGGGATCCCTGGGATGGTATCCCTAGGATGGGATGGGTTCCCTGGGATGGGATGGGATGGGATGAGATGGGATGGGATGGGAAGGGATGGGATGGGAAGGGATGGGATGGGATGGGTTCCATGGGATGGGATCCCTGGGATGGGATAGGATCTCTGGGATTGGATCACTGGGATGGGATCGGATCCCTGGTGTGGGATTCCTAGGATGGGATGGGATGGGATGGGATGGGATGGGATGGGATGGGATGGGATCCCTGGGATGGGATGGGATCCCTGGGATGGCATGGGATGGGATCGGATGGGATGGGATGCGATCCCTGGGATGGGATGGGATGGGATCACTGGGATGGGATGGGATCCATGGGATGGGATGCGTTGGGATGGGATGGGATCCATGGGATGGGATGGGATGGGATGGGATCCCAGGGATGGGAACAGATGAAATGGGATCCCTGGGATGGGATGGAATCCCTGGGATGGGATGCCTGGGATGGGATGGGATGGGTTTGGATGGGATGGGATCCCTGGGATGGGATGGGATGGGATGGGATGGGATGGGATGGGATGGGATGGGATGGCATGGCATGGCATGGCATGGCATGGCATGGCATGGCATGGCATGGCATGGCATGGGATTCCTCGGATGAGATGGGCTGGGATGGGATCCCTGGGATGGGATGGGATGGGATGGGAATGGGATAGGATGGGTTGGGTTGGCATGGGATGGGATGGGATCCATGGGATGGGATGGGATCCCTGGGATGGGATGGGATCTCTGGTATGGGTTGGGATCCCTGGGATTGGATCCCTGGGATGGGATGGGATCCCTGGGATGGGATGGGATCCCTGGCAAGGGAACGGATGGGATTCCTGGGTTGGGAATGGATAGGTTCCCTTGGATGGGACCCCTGGGATGGGATGGAATCCCTGGGATGGGATAGCTGGGATGGGATTGGATCCCTGGAATGGGATGGGATCCCTGCGATGGGTTGAGATCCCTGGGATGGGATCCCTCGGATGGGATAGGATCCCTGGGATGGGATGCCTGGGATGGGATGGGATGGGATGGCATGGCATGGGATCCCTGGGATGAGATGGGCTGGGATGGGATCCCAGAGATGGGATGGGATGGGATGGAATAAGATGGGATGGGATGGGTTCCATGGGATGGGATCCCTGGGATGGGATGGGATGGGATGGGATGGGATCCCTAGGATGGGAGAGGATCGCTGGGATTGGATCACTGGGATGGGATGGGATCCCTGGTGTGGGATTCCTAGGATGGGATGGGATGGGATGGGATGGGATGGGATGGGATGGGATGGGATGGGATCCCTGGGATGGCATGGGATGGGATCGGATGGGATGGGATGGGATCCCTGGGATGGGATGGGATGGGATGGGATCCCTGGGATGGCATCCTTGGGATTGGATCACTCAGAAGGGATGGGATCGGATGGGATCGCTGGGATTGGATCACTGGGATGGTATCGGATCCCAGGGACGGCCTCCCAGGGATGGGATGGGATCCCTGGGATGGGATCCCTGGGATGGGATGTGATCCCTGGAATGGGATGGGATGGGATGGCATGGGATGGGATGGGATCCCTGGGATGGGATGGGATCCCTGGGATGGGATGGGATCTCTGGTATGGGTTGGGATCCCTGGGATTGGATCCCTGGGATGGGATGGGATCCCTGGGATGGGATGGGATCCCTGGCAAGGGAAGGGATGGGATTCCTGGGTTGGGAATGGATAGGTTCCCTTGGATGGGACGGGATGGGATGGGACCCCTGGGATGGGATGGAATCCCTGGGATGGGATAGCTGGGATGGGATTGGATCCCTGGAATGGGATGGGATCCCTGCGATGGGTTGAGATCCCTGGGATGGGATCCCTCGGATGGGATAGGATCCCTGGGATGGGATGCCTGGGATGGGATGGGATGGGATGGGATGGGATGGGATGGGATGGGATGGGATGGGATGGGATGGGATGGGATGGGATGGGATGGGATGGGATAGGATGGGATGGGATGGGATGGGATGGGATTGGATGGGATCCCTGGGATGGGATGGGATCCCTGGGATGGGTTGGGATCCCTGGGATGGGATGGGATGGGATGGGATGGGATGGGATGGGATGGGATGGGATGGGATGGGATAGGATGGGATGGAATGGGATGGGATGGGGTGGGATGGGATTGGATGGGATGGGATGCGATCCCTGGGATGGGATGGGATGGGATCCCTGGGATGGGATTGGATCCATGGGATGGGATGGGATGGCATGGCATCCCAGGGATGGGAACAGATGAAATGGGATCCCTGGGATGGGATGGAATCCCTGGGATGGGATAGCTGGGATGGGATGGGATCCCTGGGATGGGATGGGATCCCTGGGATGGGATGGGATAGGATGGGATGGGATCCCTGGGATGGGATTGGATCCCTGGGATGGGATGGGATGGGATCCCTGGATTGGGATGGGATCCCTGGGATGGGATGGGATGCGATCCCTGGGATGGGATGGGATCCCTGGGATGGGATGCTATGGGATCCCTGGGATGGGATGGGATTTCTGGGATGGGATGGGATCTCTGGGATGGGATGGGTTCCCTGGGATGGGATGGGATCTCTGGTATGGGTTGGGATCCCTGGGATTGGATCCCTGGGATGGGATGGGATCCCTGGAATGGGATGGGATCCATGGCAAGGGAAGGGATGGGATTCCTGGGTTGGGAATGGATGGGTTCCCTTGGATGGGAGGTCATGGGATAGGATACTTGTGATGGGAACAGATGGGATGGGATCCCTGGGATGGGGTGGAATCCCTGGGATGGGATAGCTGGGATGGGATTGGATCCCTGGGATGGGATGGGATCGCTGGGATGGGATGGGATCCATGGGATGGGATGGGTTGGGATGGGATTGGATCGATGGGATGCGATGGGATGGGATGGGATGGGATGGGATCCCTGGGATGGGAACAGATGAAATGGGATCCCCGGGATGGGATGGAAACCCTGGGATGGGATAGCTGGGATGGGATGGGATCCCTGGGATGGGATGGGATCCCTGGTCTGGGTTGGGATCTCTGGGATGGGATGGGATGGGATGGGATCCCTGGTATGGGTTGGGATCTCTGGGATGGGATGGGATGGGATAGGATGGGATGGGATGGGATCCCTGGGATTGGATGGGATCCCTGGGATGGGATGGGATCCCTGGGATGCGTTGGGATCCCTGGGATGGGATGGGATGGGATGGGATGGGATGGGATTGGATGGGATGGGATGGGATAGGATAGGATGGGATGGAATGGGATGGGATGGGGTGGGATGGGATTGGATGGGATGGGATGCGATCCCTGGGATGGGATGGGATGGGATCCCTGGGATGGGATGGGATCTTTGGGATGGGATGGGTTGGGAGATTGGATCCATGGGATGGGATGGGATGGGATGCGATCCCAGGGATGTGAACAGATGAAATGGGATCCCTGGGATGGGATGGAATCCCTGGGATGGGATAGCTGGGATGGGGTGGTATCCCTGGAATGGGATGGGTTGAGATGGGATGGGATCCCTGGGATGGGATGGGATGGGTTTGGATGGGATGGGATCCCTGGGATGGGATGGGATGGGATCCCTGGGATGGGGACAGATGAAATGGGATCCCCGGGATGGGATGGAATCCCTGGGGTGGGATAGCTGGGATGGGATGGGTTCACTGGGATGGGATTGGATCCCTGGGATGGGTTGGGACCCCTGGGATGGGATGGGATGGGATAGGATGGGATGGGATGGGATGGGATGGGATGGGATGGGATCCCTGGGATGGGATGGGATCCCTGGGATGGGATGGGATGGGATCCCTGGGATGGGATGGGATCCCTGGGATGGGATGGGATCCCTGAGATGGGATGGGATCCCTGGGATGGGATGGGATCCCTGGGATGTGATGGGATGGGATCCCTGGATTGGGATGGGATCCCTGGGATGGGATGGGATCTGTGGGATGGGATGGGATCCGTGGGATGGGATGGGATCCCTGGAAAGGGAAGGGATGGGATTCCTGGGTTGGGAATGGATGGGATCCCTTGGATGGGACGGGGTGGGATAGGATACCTGGGATGGGAACAGATGGGATAGGATCCCTGGGATGGGGTGGAATCCCTGGGATGGGATAGCTGGGATGGGATTGGATCCCTGGGATGGGATGGGATCCCTGGGATGGTATGAGATCCCTGGGATGGAATCCTTGGGATGGGATTGGATCCCTGGGATGGGATGCCTGGGATGGGATGGGATGGGATGGGATGGGATGGGATGGGATGGGATGGGATGGGATGGGATGGGATGGGATGGGATCCCTGGGATGAGATGGGCTGGGATGGGATCCCTGGGATGGGATGGGATGGGATGCGAATGGGATAGGATGGGATGGGTTGGGATGGAATGGGATGGCATGGGGTGGGATGGGATTGGATGGGATGGGATGCGATCCCTGGGATGGCATGGGATGGGATCCCTGGGATGGGATTCCTGGGATGGGATATGATCGAATCCCTGGGATGGCATCTGTGAGATGGGATGGGATCTCTGACATGGGATCCCTGGCATGGGATGGGATCCCTGGGATGAGATGGGATCCCTGGGATGGGATGGGACGGGATGGGATCCCTGGGATTGGATCCCTGGGATGAGATGGAATACCTGGCATGAGATAGCAGGGATGATTGGGATGGGATGGGATGGGATGGGATGGGATGGGATGGGATGGGATGGGATGGGATGGGATGGGATGGCACTGGATGGGATGGGATGGGATGGGATGGGATCCCTGGGATGGTATGGGATCCCTGGGATGGGATCCCTGGGATGGGATCCATGAGATGGGATGGGTTGGGATGGGTGGGGAACCGTTTGATGGGATCTTATGGGATCCCTGGGATGAGATGGGATCGCTGGGATGGGATGGGATCCATGGGATGGGATGGGTTGGGATGGGATTGGATCCATGGGATGCGATGGGATGGGATGGGATGGGATCCCTGGGATGGGAACAGATGAAATGGGATCTCCGGGATGGGATGGAAACCCTGGGATGGGATAGCTGGGATGGGATGGGATCCCTGGGATGGGATGGGATTCCTGGTCTGGGTTGGGATCTCTGGGATGGGATGGGATGGGATGGGATGGGATCCCTGGTATGGGTTGGGATCTCTGGGATGGGATGGGATGGGATGGGATGGGATGGGATAGGATGGGATGGGATGGGATCCCTGGGATTGGATGGGATCCCTGGGATGGGATGGGATCCCTGGGATGCGTTGGGATCCCTGGGATGGGATGGGATGGGATGGGATGGGATGGGATGGGATGGGATAGGATAGGATGGGATGGAATGGGATGGGATGGGGTGGGATGGGATTGGATGGGATGGGATGCGATCCCTGGGATGGGATGGGATGGGATCCCTGGGATGGGATGGGATCCATGGGATGGGATGGGTTGGGAGATTGGATCCATGGGATGGGATGGGATGGGATGCGATCCCAGGGATGTGAACAGATGAAATGGGATCCCTGGGATGGGATGGAATCCCTGGGATGGGATAGCTGGGATGGGGTGGTATCCCTGGAATGGGATGGGTTGAGATGGGATGGGATCCCTGGGATGGGATGGGATGGGTTTGGATGGGATGGGATCCCTGGGATGGGATGGGATGGGATCCCTGGGATGGGCACAGATGAAATGGGATCCCTGGGATGGGATGGAATCCCTGGGATGGGATAGCTGGGATGGGATGGGATCACTGGGATGGGATTGGATCCCTGGGATGGGTTGGGACCCCTGGGATGGGATGGGATGGGATAGGATGGGATGGGATGGGATGGGATGGGATGGGATCCCTGGGATGGGATGGGATCCCTGGGATGGGATGGGATGGGATCCCTGGGATGGGATGGGATCCCTGGGATGGGATGGGATCCCTGAGATGGGATGGGATCCCTGGGATGGGATGGGATCCCTGGGATGTGATGGGATGGGATCCCTGGATTGGGATGGGATCCCTGGGATGGGATGGGATCTGTGGGATGGGATGGGATCCGTGGGATGGGATGGGATCCCTGGAAAGGGAAGGGATGGGATTCCTGGGTTGGGATGGGATGGGATCCCTGGGATGTGATGGGATGGGATCCCTGGATTGGGATGGGATCCCTTGGATGGGACGGGGTGGGATAGGATACCTGGGATGGGAACAGATGGGATAGGATCCCTGGGATGGGGTGGAATCCCTGGGATGGGATAGCTGGGATGGGATTGGATCCCTGGGATGGGATGGGATCCCTGGGATGGTATGAGATCCCTGGGATGGAATCCTTGGGATGGGATTGGATCCCTGGGATGGGATGCCTGGGATGGGATGGGATGGGATGGGATGGGATGGGATGGGATGGGATCCCTGGGATGAGATGGGCTGGGATGGGATCCCTGGGATGGGATGGGATGGGATGGGATGCGAATGGGATAGGATGGGATGGGTTGGGATGGAATGGGATGGGATGGGGTGGGATGGGATTGGATGGGATGGGATGCGATCCCTGGGATGGCAGGGGATGGGATCCCTGGGATGGGATAGGATCCCTGGGATGGGATGCCTGGGATGGGATGGGATGGCATGGGATCCCTGGGATGAGATGGGCTGGGATGGGATCCCTGGGATGAGATGGGCTGGGATGGGATCCCTGCTATGGGATGGGATGGGACCCCTGCGCTGCCATGGGATGGGATCCGTGGGATGGGATACCTGGGATGGGATCGGATGGGATTGGATGGGATGGGATGGGATGGGATGGAATGGGATGGGATGGGATGGGATGCGATCCCTGGGATGGGATGGGATGGGATCCCTGGGATGGGATGGGATCCATGGGATGGGATGGGTTGGGATGGGATTGGATCCATGGGATGCGATGGGATGGGATGGGATCCCAAGGATGGAAACAGATGAAATGGGATCCCTGGGATGGGATGGAATCCCTGGGATGGGATAGCTGGGATGGGATGGTATCCCTGGAATGGGATGGGATGGGATGGGTTGGGATGGGATGGGATCCCTGGGAGGGGATGGGATGGGATGGGATGGAATCCCTGGGATGGGATAGCTGGGATGGGATGGGATCCCTGGGATGGGATGGGATCCCTGGTATGGTTTGGGATCTCTGGGATGGGATGGGATGGGATGGGATGGGATGGGATGGGATGGGATGGGATGGGATGGGATAGGATGGGATGGGATGGGATGGGATGGGATGGGATTGGATGGGATCCCTGGGATGGGATGGGATCCCTGGGATGGGTTGGGATCCCTGGGATGGGATGGGATGGGATGGGATGGGATGGGATGGGATGGGATGGGATGGGATAGGATGGGATGGAATGGGATGGGATGGGGTGGGATGGGATTGGATGGGATGGGATGCGATCCCTGGGATGGGATGGGATGGGATCCCTGGGATGGGATGGGATCGCTGGGATTGGATCACTGGGATGGGATGGGATCCCTGGTGTGGGATTCCTAGGATGGGATGGGATGGGATGGGATGGGATGGGATGGGATGGGATGGGATGGGATGGGATGGGATCCCTGGGATGGGATGGGATCCCTGGGATGGCATGGGATGGGATCGGATGGGATGGGATGGGATCTATGGGATGGGATGTGTTGGGATGGGATTGGATCCATGGGATGGGATGGGATGGGATGGGATCCCAGGGATGGGAACAGATGAAATGGGATCCCTGGGATGGGATGGAATCCCTGGGATGGGATAGCTGGGATGGGATGGGATCCCTGGGATGGGATGGGATCCCTGGGATGGGATGGGATAGGATGGGATGGGATCCCTGGGATGGGATGGGATCCCTGGGATGGGATGGGATGGGATCCCTGGATTGGGATGGGATCCCTGGGATGGGATGGGATGCGATCCCTGGGATGGTATGGGATCCCTGGGATGGGATGCTATGGGATCCCTGGGATGGGATTTCTGGGATGGGATGGGATGGGATCTCTGGGATGGGATGGGATCCCTGGGATGGGATGGGATCTCTGGTATGGGTTGGGATCCCTGGGATTGGATCCCTGGGATGGGATGGGATCCCTGGAATGGGATGGGATCCATGGCAAGGGAAGGGATGGGATTCCTGGGTTGGGAATGGATGGGTTCCCTTGGATGGGAGGTCATGGGATAGGATACTTGTGATGGGAACAGATGGGATGGGATCCCTGGGATGGTGTGGAATCCCTGGGATGGGATAGCTGGGATGGGATTGGATCCCTGGGATGGGATGGGATCGCTGGGATGGGATGGGATCCATGGGATGGGATGGGTTGGGATGGGATTGGATCCATGGGATGCGATGGGATGGGATGGGATCCCTGGGATGGGAACAGATGAAATGGGATCCCCGGGATGGGATGGAAACCCTGGGATGGGATAGCTGGGATGGGATGGGATCCCTGGGATGGGATGGGATCCCTGGTCTGGGTTGGGATCTCTGGGATGGGATGGGATGGGATGGGATCCCTGGTATGGGTTGGGATCTCTGGGATGGGATGGGATGGGATGGGATGGGATAGGATGGGATGGGATGGGATCCCTGGGATTGGATGGGATCCCTGGGATGGGATGGGATCCCTGGGATGCGTTGGGATCCCTGGGATGGGATGGGATGGGATGGGATGGGATGGGATGGGATGGGATGGGATGGGATGGGACTGGATGGGATGGGATGGGATGGGATGGGATGGGATGGGATGGGATGGGATGGGAAGGGATGGGATGGGATCCCTGGGATGGGATGGGATCCCTGGGACGGCATGGGATGGGATCGGATGGGATGGGATGGGATGGGATGGAATGGGATGGGATGGGGTGGGATGGGATTGGATGGGATGGGATGCGATCCCTGGGATGGGATGGGATCCCTGGGATGGGGTGGGATCCCTGGGATGGGATGGGATGGGATGGGATGGGATGGGATGGGATAGGATGGGATGGAATGGGATGGGATGGGGTGGGATGGGATTGGATGGGATGGGATGGGATGGGATGGGAAGGGATGGGATGGGCTGGGAAGGGATGGGATGGGATCCCTGGGATGGGATGGGATCCATGGGATGGGATGGGTTGGAATGGGATTGGATCCATGGGATGCGATGGGATGGGATGGGATCCCAAGGATGGAAACAGATGAAATGGGATCCCTGGGATGGGATGGAATCCCTGGGATGGGATAGCTGGGATGGGATGGTATCCCTGGAATGGGATGGGATGGGATGGGTTGGGATGGGATGGGATCCCTGGGATGGGATGGGATGGGATGGGATGGAATCCCTGGGATGGGATAGCTGGGATGGGATGGGATCCCTGGGATGGGATGGGATCCCTGGTATGGTTTGGGATCTCTGGGATGGGATGGGATGGGATGGGATGGGATGGGATGGGATAGGATGGGATGGGATGGGATGGGATGGGATGGGATTGGATGGGATCCCTGGGATGGGATGGGATCCCTGGGATGGGGTGGGATCCCTGGGATGGGATGGGATCCCTGGGATGGGGTGGGATCCCTGGGATGGGATGGGATGGGATGGGATAGGATGGGATGGAATGGGATGGGATGGGGTGGGATGGGATTGGATGGGATGGGATGCGATCCCTGGGATGGGAAGGGATGGGATGGGCTAAAAAGGGATGGGATCCATGGGATGGGATGGGATGGCATGGCATCCCAGGGATGGGAACAGATGAAATGGGATCCCTGGGATGGGATGGAATCCCTGGGATGGGATAGCTGGGATGGGATGGGATCCCTGGGATGGGATGGGATCCCTGGGATGGGATGGGATAGGATGGGATGGGATCCCTGGGATGGGATGGGATTCCTGGGATGGGATGGGATGGGATCCCTGGATTGGGATGGGATCCCTGGGATGGGATGGGATGCGATCCCTGGGATGGGATGGGATCCCTGGGATGGGATGCTATGGGATCCCTGGGATGGGATGGGATTTCTGGGATGGGATGGGATGGGATCTCTGGGATGGGATGGGATCCCTGGGATGGGATGGGATCTCTGGTATGGGTTGGGATCCCTGGGATTGGATCCCTGGGATGGGATGGGATCCCTGGAATGGGATGGGATCCATGGCAAGGGAAGGGATGGGATTCCTGGGTTGGGAATGGATGGGTTCCCTTGGATGGGAGGTCATGGGATAGGATACTTGTGATGGGAACAGATGGGATGGGATCCCTGGGATGGTGTGGAATCCCTGGGATGGGATAGCTGGGATGGGATTGGATCCCTGGGATGGGATGGGATCGCTGGGATGGGATGGGATCCATGGGATGGGATGGGTTGGGATGGGATTGGATCCATGGGATGCGATGGGATGGGATGGGATCCCTGGGATGGGAACAGATGAAATGGGATCCCCGGGATGGGATGGAAACCCTGGGATGGGATAGCTGGGATGGGATGGGATCCCTGGGATGGGATGGGATCCCTGGTCTGGGTTGGGATCTCTGGGATGGGATGGGATGGGATGGGATCCCTGGTATGGGTTGGGATCTCTGGGATGGGATGGGATGGGATGGGATGGGATGGGAAGGGATGGGATGGGATCCCTGGGATGGGATGGGATCCCTGGGACGGCATGGGATGGGATCGGATGGGATGGGATGGGATGGGATGGGATGGAATGGGATGGGATGGGGTGGGATGGGATTGGATGGGATGGGATGCGATCCCTGGGATGGGATGGGATGGGATCCCTGGGATGGGATGGGATCCATGGGATGGGATGGGTTGGGATGTGATTGGATCCATGGGATGCGATGGGATGGGATGGGATCCCAAGGATGGAAACAGATGAAATGGGATCCCTGGGATGGGATGGAATCCCTGGGATGGGATAGCTGGGATGGGATGGTATCCCTGGAATGGGATGGGATGGGTTGGGATGGGATGGGATCCCTGGGATGGGATGGGATGGGATGGGATGGAATCCCTGGGATGGGATAGCTGGGATGGGATGGGATCCCTGGGATGGGATGGGATCCCTGGTATGGTTTGGGATCTCTGGGATGGGGTGGGATCCCTGGGATGGGATGGGATGGGATGGGATGGGATAGGATGGGATGGAATGGGATGGGATGGGGTGGGATGGGATTGGATGGGATGGGATGCGATCCCTGGGATGGGAAGGGATGGGATGGGCTAAAAAGGGATGGGATCCATGGGATGGGATGGGATGGCATGGCATCCCAGGGATGGGAACAGATGAAATGGGATCCCTGGGATGGGATGGAATCCCTGGGATGGGATAGCTGGGATGGGATGGGATCCCTGGGATGGGATGGGATCCCTGGGATGGGATGGGATAGGATGGGATGGGATCCCTGGGATGGGATGGGATTCCTGGGATGGGATGGGATGGGATCCCTGGATTGGGATGGGATCCCTGGGATGGGATGGGATGCGATCCCTGGGATGGGATGGGATCCCTGGGATGGGATGCTATGGGATCCCTGGGATGGGATGGGATTTCTGGGATGGGATGGGATGGGATCTCTGGGATGGGATGGGATCCCTGGGATGGGATGGGATCTCTGGTATGGGTTGGGATCCCTGGGATTGGATCCCTGGGATGGGATGGGATCCCTGGAATGGGATGGGATCCATGGCAAGGGAAGGGATGGGATTCCTGGGTTGGGAATGGATGGGTTCCCTTGGATGGGAGGTCATGGGATAGGATACTTGTGATGGGAACAGATGGGATGGGATCCCTGGGATGGTGTGGAATCCCTGGGATGGGATAGCTGGGATGGGATTGGATCCCTGGGATGGGATGGGATCGCTGGGATGGGATGGGATCCATGGGATGGGATGGGTTGGGATGGGATTGGATCCATGGGATGCGATGGGATGGGATGGGATCCCTGGGATGGGAACAGATGAAATGGGATCCCCGGGATGGGATGGAAACCCTGGGATGGGATAGCTGGGATGGGATGGGATCCCTGGGATGGGATGGGATCCCTGGTCTGGGTTGGGATCTCTGGGATGGGATGGGATGGGATGGGATCCCTGGTATGGGTTGGGATCTCTGGGATGGGATGGGATGGGATGGGAAGGGATGGGATGGGATCCCTGGGATGGGATGGGATCCCTGGGACGGCATGGGATGGGATCGGATGGGATGGGATGGGATGGGATGGAATGGGATGGGATGGGGTGGGATGGGATTGGATGGGATGGGATGCGATCCCTGGGATGGGATGGGATGGGATCCCTGGGATGGGATGGGATCCATGGGATGGGATGGGTTGGGATGGGATTGGATCCATGGGATGCGATGGGATGGGATGGGATCCCAAGGATGGAAACAGATGAAATGGGATCCCTGGGATGGGATGGAATCCCTGGGATGGGATAGCTGGGATGGGATGGTATCCCTGGAATGGGATGGGATGGGATGGGTTGGGATGGGATGGGATCCCTGGGATGGGATGGGATGGGATGGGATGGAATCCCTGGGATGGGATAGCTGGGATGGGATGGGATCCCTGGGATGGGATGGGATCCCTGGTATGGTTTGGGATCTCTGGGATGGGATGGGATGGGATGGGATGGGATGGGATGGGATGGGATGGGATGGGATAGGATGGGATGGGATGGGATGGGATGGGATGGGATGGGATGGGATGGGATGGGATTGGATGGGATCCCTGGGATGGGATGGGATCCCTGGGATGGGTTGGGATCCCTGGGATGGGATGGGATGGGATGGGATGGGATGGGATGGGATGGGATGGGATAGGATGGGATGGAATGGGATGGGATGGGATGGGGTGGGATGGGATTGGATGGGATGGGATGCGATCCCTGGGATGGGATGGGATGGGATCCCTGGGATGGGATGGGATCGCTGGGATTGGATCAGTGGGATGGGATGGGATCCCTGGTGTGGGATTCCTAGGATGGGATGGGATGGGATGGGATGGGATGGGATGGGATGGGATGGGATGGGATGGGATGGGATGGGATGGGATCCCTGGGATGGGATGGGATCCCTGGGATGGCATGGGATGGGATCGGATGGGATGGGATGGGATCTATGGGATGGGATGTGTTGGGATGGGATTGGATCCATGGGATGGGATGGGATGGGATGGGATCCCAGGGATGGGAACAGATGAAATGGGATCCCTGGGATGGGATGGGATCCCTGGGATGGGATAGCTGGGATGGGATGGGATCCCTGGGATGGGATGGGATCCCTGGGATGGGATGGGATAGGATGGGATGGGATCCCTGGGATGGGATGGGATCCCTGGGATGGGATGGGATGGGATCCCTGGATTGGGATGGGATCCCTGGGATGGGATGGGATGCGATCCCTGGGATGGTATGGGATCCCTGGGATGGGATGCTATGGGATCCCTGGGATGGGATGGGATTTCTGGGATGGGATGGGATGGGATCTCTGGGATGGGATGGGATCCCTGGGATGGGATGGGATCTCTGGTATGGGTTGGGATCCCTGGGATTGGATCCCTGGGATGGGATGGGATCCCTGGACTGGGATGGGATCCATGGCAAGGGAAGGGATGGGATTCCTGGGTTGGGAATGGATGGGTTCCCTTGGATGGGAGGTCATGGGATAGGATACTTGTGATGGGAACAGATGGGATGGGATCCCTGGGATGGTGTGGAATCCCTGGGATGGGATAGCTGGGATGGGATTGGATCCCTGGGATGGGATGGGATCGCTGGGATGGGATGGGATCCATGGGATGGGATGGGTTGGGATGGGATTGGATCCATGGGATGCGATGGGATGGGATGGGATCCCTGGGATGGGAACAGATGAAATGGGATCCCCGGGATGGGATGGAAACCCTGGGATGGGATAGCTGGGATGGGATGGGATCCCTGGGATGGGATGGGATCCCTGGTCTGGGTTGGGATCTCTGGGATGGGATGGGATGGGATGGGATCCCTGGTATGGGTTGGGATCTCTGGGATGGGATGGGATGGGATGGGATAGGATGGGATGGGATGGGATCCCTGGGATTGGATGGGATCCCTGGGATGGGATGGGATCCCTGGGATGCGTTGGGATCCCTGGGATGGGATGGGATGGGATGGGATGGGATGGGATGGGATGGGATGGGACTGGATGGGATGGGATGGGATGGGATGGGATGGGATGGGATGGGATGGGATGGGATGGGCTGGGAAGGGATGGGATGGGATCCCTGGGATGGGATGGGATCCCTGGGACGGCATGGGATGGGATCGGATGGGATGGGATGGGATGGAATGGGATGGGATGGGGTGGGATGGGATTGGATGGGATGGGATGCGATCCCTGGGATGGGATGGGATCCCTGGGATGGGGTGGGATCCCTGGGATGGGATGGGATGGGATGGGATGGGATGGGATGGGAAGGGATGGGATGGGCTGGGAAGGGATGGGATGGGATCCCTGGGATGGGATGGGATCCATGGGATGGGATGGGTTGGGATGGGATTGGATCCATGGGATGCGATGGGATGGGATGGGATCCCTGGGATGGGAACAGATGAAATGGGATCCCCGGGATGGGATGGAAACCCTGGGATGGGATAGCTGGGATGGGATGGGATCCCTGGGATGGGATGGGATCCCTGGTCTGGGTTGGGATCTCTGGGATGGGATGGGATGGGATGGGATCCCTGGTATGGGTTGGGATCTCTGGGATGGGATGGGATGGGATAGGATGGGATGGGATGGGATCCCTGGGATTGGATGGGATCCCTGGGATGGGATGGGATCCCTGGGATGCGTTGGGATCCCTGGGATGGGATGGGATGGGATGGGATGGGATGGGATGGGATGGGATGGGACTGGATGGGATGGGATGGGATGGGATGGGATGGGATGGGATGGGATGGGATGGGATGGGATGGGATGGGCTGGGAAGGGATGGGATGGGATCCCTGGGATGGGATGGGATCCCTGGGACGGCATGGGATGGGATGGGATGGGATGGGATGGGATGGAATGGGATGGGATGGGGTGGGATGGGATTGGATGGGATGGGATGCGATCCCTGGGATGGGATGGGATCCCTGGGATGGGGTGGGATCCCTGGGATGGGATGGGATGGGATGGGATGGGATGGGATGGGCTGGGAAGGGATGGGATGGGATCCCTGGGATGGGATGGGATCCATGGGATGGGATGGGTTGGGATGGGATTGGATCCATGGGATGCGATGGGATGGGATGGGATCCCAAGGATGGAAACAGATGAAATGGGATCCCTGGGATGGGATGGAATCCCTGGGATGGGATAGCTGGGATGGGATGGTATCCCTGGAATGGGATGGGATGGGATGGGTTGGGATGGGATGGGATCCCTGGGATGGGATGGGATGGGATGGGATGGAATCCCTGGGATGGGATAGCTGGGATGGGATGTGATCCCTGGGATGGGATGGGATCCCTGGTATGGTTTGGGATCTCTGGGATGGGATGGGATGGGATGGGATGGGATGGGATGGGATGGGATGGGATGGGATAGGATGGGATGGGATGGGATGGGATGGGATTGGATGGGATCCCTGGGATGGGATGGGATCCCTGGGATGGGGTGGGATCCCTGGGATGGGATGGGATCCCTGGGATGGGGTGGGATCCCTGGGATGGGATGGGATGGGATGGGATGGGATGGGATAGGATGGGATGGAATGGGATGGGATGGGGTGGGATGGGATTGGATGGGATGGGATGCGATCCCTGGGATGGGAAGGGATGGGATGGGCTGGGAAGGGATGGGATCCATGGGATGGGATGGGATGGCATGGCATCCCAGGGATGGGAACAGATGAAATGGGATCCCTGGGATGGGATGGAATCCCTGGGATGGGATAGCTGGGATGGGATGGGATCCCTGGGATGGGATGGGATCCCTGGGATGGGATGGGATAGGATGGGATGGGATCCCTGCGATGGGATGGGATTCCTGGGATGGGATGGGATGGGATCCCTGGATTGGGATGGGATCCCTGGGATGGGATGGGATGCGATCCCTGGGATGGGATGGGATCCCTGGGATGGGATGCTATGGGATCCCTGGGATGGGATGGGATTTCTGGGATGGGATGGGATGGGATCTCTGGGATGGGATGGGATCCCTGGGATGGGATGGGATCCCTGGGATGGGATGGGATCTCTGGTATGGGTTGGGATCCCTGGGATTGGATCCCTGGGATGGGATGGGATCCCTGGAATGGGATGGGATGGAATGGGATCCCTGGGATGGGAACAGATGGGATGGGATCGGATGGGAAGGGATGGGATGGGCTGGGAAGGGATGGGATGGGATCCCTGGGATGGGATCCCTGGGATGGGATGGGATGGGATGGGATGGGATGGGATGGGATGGGATGGGATGGGATGGGAAGGGATGGGATGGGATGGAATGGGATGGGATGGGATGGGATGGGATGGGGTGGGATGGGATTGGCTGGGATGGGATTGGATGGGATGGGATGCGATCCCTGGGATGGGATGGGATGGGATGGGATGGGATGGGATGGGGTGGGATGGGATTGGCTGGGATGGGATTGGATGGGATGGGATGCGATCCCTGGGATGGGATGGTATGGGATGGGATCCATGGGATGGGATGGGTTGGGATGGGATTGGATCCATGGGATGTGATGGGATGGGATCCGAGGGATGGGAACAGATGAAATGGGTTCCCTGGGATGGGATGGAATCCCTGGGATGGGATGGCTGGGATGGGATGCGATCCCTGGGATGGGATGGGATGGGTTGGAATGGGATGGGATCACTGGGATGGGATGGAATGGGAACCCTGGGATGGGAACAGATGAAATGGGATCCCTGGGATGAGATGGAATCCCTGGGATGGGATGGGATGGGATGGGATGGGATGGGATGGGATCCCTGGATTGGGATGGGATCCCTGCGATGGGATGGGATCCGTGGGATGGGATGGGATCCGTGGGATGGGATGGGATGTGTTTGGATGGGATGGGATCCCTGGGATGGGATGGGATGGCATGGCATGGGATCCCTGGGATGAGATGGGCTGGGATGGGATGGGATGGGAATGGGATAGGATGGGATGGTTTGGCATGGGATGGGATGGGATGCCTGGGATGGGATGTGATCCCTGGAATGTGATCCGTGGGATGGGATGGGATCCCTGGGATGGGATGGGATCCCTGGAATGGGATCCCTGGGATGGGATCCTTGGGCTTGGATCACTCAGAAGGGATGGGATCGGATGGGATCCCTGGGATGGGATCCCTGGGATGGTATCGGATCCCTGGGATGGCCCCCCTGGGATGGGATGGGATCCCTGGGATGGGATCCCTGGGATGGGATGGGATTGGATGGGATCCCTGGGATGGGATGGGATCCCTGGGATGGGTTGGGATCCCTGGGATGGGATGGGATGGGATGGGATGGGTTCCATGGGATGGGATCCCTGGGATGGGATGGGATGGGATGGGATGGGATCCCTGGGATGGGATAGGATCGCTGGGATTGGATCACTGGGATGGGATGGGATCCCTGGTGTGGGATTCCTAGGATGGGATGGGATGGGATGGGATGGGATGGGATGGGATGGGATGGGATGGGATCCCTGGGATGGGATGGGATCCCTGGGATGGGATGGGATCCCTGGGATGGGATGGGATCCCTGGGATGGCATGGGATGGGATCGGATGGGATGGGATCTATGGGATGGGATGTGTTGGGATGGGATTGGATCCATGGGATGGGATGGGATGGGATGGGATTCCAGGGATGGGAACAGATGAAATGGGATCCCTGGGATGGGATGGGATGGTTTGGAATGGGATGGGATCCCTGGGATGGGATGGGATGGGATCCCTGGGATGGGATGGGTTCCATGGGATGGGATCCCTGGGATGGGATAGGATCTCTGGGATTGGATCACTGGGATGGGATCGGATCCCTGGTGTGGGATTCCTAGGATGGGATGGGATGGGATGGGATGGGATGGGATGGGATGGGATGGGATCCCTGGGATGGGATGGGATCCCTGGGATGGCATGGGATGGGATCGGATGGGATGGGATGCGATCCCTGGGATGGGATGGGATGGGATCACTGGGATGGGATGGGATCCATGGGATGGGATGCGTTGGGATGGGATGGGATCCATGGGATGGGATGGGATGGGATGGGATGGGATGGGATGGGATGGGATCCCAGGGATGGGAACAGATGAAATGGGATCCCTGGGATGGGATGGAATCCCTGGGATGGGATGCCTGGGATGGGATGGGATGGGTTTGGATGGGATGGGATCCCTGGGATGGGATGGGATGGGATGGGATGGGATGGGATGGGATGGGATGGGATGGCATGGCATGGCATGGCATGGCATGGCATGGCATGGGATTCCTCGGATGAGATGGGCTGGGATGGGATCCCTGGGATGGGATGGGATGGGATGGGAATGGGATAGGATGGGTTGGGTTGGCATGGGATGGGATGGGATCCCTGGGATGGGATGGGATCCCTGGCAAGGGAACGGATGGGATTCCTGGGTTGGGAATGGATAGGTTCCCTTGGATGGGACCCCTGGGATGGGATGGAATCCCTGGGATGGGATAGCTGGGATGGGATTGGATCCCTGGAATGGGATGGGATCCCTGCGATGGGTTGAGATCCCTGGGATGGGATCCCTCGGATGGGATAGGATCCCTGGGATGGGATGCCTGGGATGGGATGGGATGGGATGGCATGGCATGGGATCCCTGGGATGAGATGGGCTGGGATGGGATCCCAGAGATGGGATGGGATGGGATGGAATAAGATGGGATGGGATGGGTTCCATGGGATGGGATCCCTGGGATGGGATGGGATGGGATGGGATGGGATGGGATCCCTAGGATGGGAGAGGATCGCTGGGATTGGATCACTGGGATGGGATGGGATCCCTGGTGTGGGATTCCTAGGATGGGATGGGATGGGATGGGATGGGATGGGATGGGATGGGATGGGATGGGATGGGATCCCTGGGATGGCATGGGATGGGATCGGATGGGATGGGATGGGATCCCTGGGATGGGATGGGATGGGATGGGATCCCTGGGATGGCATCCTTGGGATTGGATCACTCAGAAGGGATGGGATCGGATGGGATCGCTGGGATTGGATCACTGGGATGGTATCGGATCCCAGGGACGGCCTCCCAGGGATGGGATGGGATCCCTGGGATGGGATCCCTGGGATGGGATGTGATCCCTGGAATGGGATGGGATGGGATGGCATGGGATGGGATGGGATCCCTGGGATGGGATGGGATCCCTGGGATGGGATGGGATCTCTGGTATGGGTTGGGATCCCTGGGATTGGATCCCTGGGATGGGATGGGATCCCTGGGATGGGATGGGATCCCTGGCAAGGGAAGGGATGGGATTCCTGGGTTGGGAATGGATAGGTTCCCTTGGATGGGACGGGATGGGATGGGACCCCTGGGATGGGATGGAATCCCTGGGATGGGATAGCTGGGATGGGATTGGATCCCTGGAATGGGATGGGATCCCTGCGATGGGTTGAGATCCCTGGGATGGGATCCCTCGGATGGGATAGGATCCCTGGGATGGGATGCCTGGGATGGGATGGGATGGGATGGGATGGGATGGGATGGGATGGGATGGGATGGGATGGGATGGGATGGGATGGGATGGGATAGGATGGGATGGGATGGGATGGGATGGGATTGGATGGGATCCCTGGGATGGGATGGGATCCCTGGGATGGGTTGGGATCCCTGGGATGGGATGGGATGGGATGGGATGGGATGGGATGGGATGGGATGGGATGGGATAGGATGGGATGGAATGGGATGGGATGGGGTGGGATGGGATTGGATGGGATGGGATGCGATCCCTGGGATGGGATGGGATGGGATCCCTGGGATGGGATTGGATCCATGGGATGGGATGGGATGGCATGGCATCCCAGGGATGGGAACAGATGAAATGGGATCCCTGGGATGGGATGGAATCCCTGGGATGGGATAGCTGGGATGGGATGGGATCCCTGGGATGGGATGGGATCCCTGGGATGGGATGGGATAGGATGGGATGGGATCCCTGGGATGGGATTGGATCCCTGGGATGGGATGGGATGGGATCCCTGGATTGGGATGGGATCCCTGGGATGGGATGGGATGCGATCCCTGGGATGGGATGGGATCCCTGGGATGGGATGCTATGGGATCCCTGGGATGGGATGGGATTTCTGGGATGGGATGGGATCTCTGGGATGGGATGGGTTCCCTGGGATGGGATGGGATCTCTGGTATGGGTTGGGATCCCTGGGATTGGATCCCTGGGATGGGATGGGATCCCTGGAATGGGATGGGATCCATGGCAAGGGAAGGGATGGGATTCCTGGGTTGGGAATGGATGGGTTCCCTTGGATGGGAGGTCATGGGATAGGATACTTGTGATGGGAACAGATGGGATGGGATCCCTGGGATGGGGTGGAATCCCTGGGATGGGATAGCTGGGATGGGATTGGATCCCTGGGATGGGATGGGATCGCTGGGATGGGATGGGATCCATGGGATGGGATGGGTTGGGATGGGATTGGATCGATGGGATGCGATGGGATGGGATGGGATGGGATGGGATCCCTGGGATGGGAACAGATGAAATGGGATCCCCGGGATGGGATGGAAACCCTGGGATGGGATAGCTGGGATGGGATGGGATCCCTGGGATGGGATGGGATCCCTGGTCTGGGTTGGGATCTCTGGGATGGGATGGGATGGGATCCCTGGTATGGGTTGGGATCTCTGGGATGGGATGGGATAGGATGGGATGGGATGGGATCCCTGGGATTGGATGGGATCCCTGGGATGGGATGGGATCCCTGGGATGCGTTGGGATCCCTGGGATGGGATGGGATGGGATGGGATGGGATGGGATGGGATGGGATGGGATGGGATAGGATAGGATGGGATGGAATGGGATGGGATGGGGTGGGATGGGATTGGATGGGATGGGATGCGATCCCTGGGATGGGATGGGATGGGATCCCTGGGATGGGATGGGATCTTTGGGATGGGATGGGTTGGGAGATTGGATCCATGGGATGGGATGGGATGGGATGCGATCCCAGGGATGTGAACAGATGAAATGGGATCCCTGGGATGGGATGGAATCCCTGGGATGGGATAGCTGGGATGGGGTGGTATCCCTGGAATGGGATGGGTTGAGATGGGATGGGATCCCTGGGATGGGATGGGATGGGTTTGGATGGGATGGGATCCCTGGGATGGGATGGGATGGGATCCCTGGGATGGGGACAGATGAAATGGGATCCCCGGGATGGGATGGAATCCCTGGGGTGGGATAGCTGGGATGGGATGGGTTCACTGGGATGGGATTGGATCCCTGGGATGGGTTGGGACCCCTGGGATGGGATGGGATAGGATGGGATGGGATGGGATGGGATGGGATGGGATCCCTGGGATGGGATGGGATCCCTGGGATGGGATGGGATGGGATCCCTGGGATGGGATGGGATCCCTGGGATGGGATGGGATCCCTGAGATGGGATGGGATCCCTGGGATGGGATGGGATCCCTGGGATGTGATGGGATGGGATCCCTGGATTGGGATGGGATCCCTGGGATGGGATGGGATCTGTGGGATGGGATGGGATCCGTGGGATGGGATGGGATCCCTGGAAAGGGAAGGGATGGGATTCCTGGGTTGGGAATGGATGGGATCCCTTGGATGGGACGGGGTGGGATAGGATACCTGGGATGGGAACAGATGGGATAGGATCCCTGGGATGGGGTGGAATCCCTGGGATGGGATAGCTGGGATGGGATTGGATCCCTGGGATGGGATGGGATCCCTGGGATGGTATGAGATCCCTGGGATGGAATCCTTGGGATGGGATTGGATCCCTGGGATGGGATGCCTGGGATGGGATGGGATGGGATGGGATGGGATGGGATGGGATCCCTGGGATGAGATGGGCTGGGATGGGATCCCTGGGATGGGATGGGATGGGATGGGATGCGAATGGGATAGGATGGGATGGGTTGGGATGGAATGGGATGGGATGGGGTGGGATGGGATTGGATGGGATGGGATGCGATCCCTGGGATGGCAGGGGATGGGATCCCTGGGATGGGATAGGATCCCTGGGATGGGATGCCTGGGATGGGATGGGATGGCATGGGATCCCTGGGATGAGATGGGCTGGGATGGGATCCCTGCTATGGGATGGGATGGGACCCCTGCGCTGCCATGGGATGGGATCCGTGGGATGGGATACCTGGGATGGGATCGGATGGGATTGGATGGGATGGGATGGGATGGGATGGAATGGGATGGGATGGGATGGGATGCGATCCCTGGGATGGGATGGGATGGGATGGGATCCCTGGGATGGGATGGGATCCATGGGATGGGATGGGTTGGGATGGGATTGGATCCATGGGATGCGATGGGATGGGATGGGATCCCAAGGATGGAAACAGATGAAATGGGATCCCTGGGATGGGATGGAATCCCTGGGATGGGATAGCTGGGATGGGATGGTATCCCTGGAATGGGATGGGATGGGATGGGTTGGGATGGGATGGGATCCCTGGGATGGGATGGGATGGGATGGGATGGAATCCCTGGGATGGGATAGCTGGGATGGGATGGGATCCCTGGGATGGGATGGGATCCCTGGTATGGTTTGGGATCTCTGGGATGGGATGGGATGGGATGGGATGGGATGGGATGGGATGGGATGGGATGGGATAGGATGGGATGGGATGGGATGGGATGGGATGGGATTGGATGGGATCCCTGGGATGGGATGGGATCCCTGGGATGGGTTGGGATCCCTGGGATGGGATGGGATGGGATGGGATGGGATGGGATGGGATGGGATGGGATGGGATAGGATGGGATGGAATGGGATGGGATGGGGTGGGATGGGATTGGATGGGATGGGATGCGATCCCTGGGATGGGATGGGATGGGATCCCTGGGATGGGATGGGATCGCTGGGATTGGATCACTGGGATGGGATGGGATCCCTGGTGTGGGATTCCTAGGATGGGATGGGATGGGATGGGATGGGATGGGATGGGATGGGATGGGATGGGATGGGATGGGATCCCTGGGATGGGATGGGATCCCTGGGATGGCATGGGATGGGATCGGATGGGATGGGATGGGATCTATGGGATGGGATGTGTTGGGATGGGATTGGATCCATGGGATGGGATGGGATGGGATGGGATCCCAGGGATGGGAACAGATGAAATGGGATCCCTGGGATGGGATGGAATCCCTGGGATGGGATAGCTGGGATGGGATGGGATCCCTGGGATGGGATGGGATCCCTGGGATGGGATGGGATAGGATGGGATGGGATCCCTGGGATGGGATGGGATCCCTGGGATGGGATGGGATGGGATCCCTGGATTGGGATGGGATCCCTGGGATGGGATGGGATGCGATCCCTGGGATGGTATGGGATCCCTGGGATGGGATGCTATGGGATCCCTGGGATGGGATGGGATTTCTGGGATGGGATGGGATGGGATCTCTGGGATGGGATGGGATCCCTGGGATGGGATGGGATCTCTGTTATGGGTTGGGATCCCTGGGATTGGATCCCTGGGATGGGATGGGATCCCTGGAATGGGATGGGATCCATGGCAAGGGAAGGGATGGGATTCCTGGGTTGGGAATGGATGGGTTCCCTTGGATGGGAGGTCATGGGATAGGATACTTGTGATGGGAACAGATGGGATGGGATCCCTGGGATGGTGTGGAATCCCTGGGATGGGATAGCTGGGATGGGATTGGATCCCTGGGATGGGATGGGATCGCTGGGATGGGATGGGATCCATGGGATGGGATGGGTTGGGATGGGATTGGATCCATGGGATGCGATGGGATGGGATGGGATCCCTGGGATGGGAACAGATGAAATGGGATCCCCGGGATGGGATGGAAACCCTGGGATGGGATAGCTGGGATGGGATGGGATCCCTGGGATGGGATGGGATCCCTGGTCTGGGTTGGGATCTCTGGGATGGGATGGGATGGGATGGGATCCCTGGTATGGGTTGGGATCTCTGGGATGGGATGGGATGGGATGGGATGGGATAGGATGGGATGGGATGGGATCCCTGGGATTGGATGGGATCCCTGGGATGGGATGGGATCCCTGGGATGCGTTGGGATCCCTGGGATGGGATGGGATGGGATGGGATGGGATGGGATGGGATGGGATGGGATGGGATGGGATGGGACTGGATGGGATGGGATGGGATGGGATGGGATGGGATGGGATGGGAAGGGATGGGATGGGATCCCTGGGATGGGATGGGATCCCTGGGACGGCATGGGATGGGATCGGATGGGATGGGATGGGATGGGATGGAATGGGATGGGATGGGGTGGGATGGGATTGGATGGGATGGGATGCGATCCCTGGGATGGGATGGGATCCCTGGGATGGGGTGGGATCCCTGGGATGGGATGGGATGGGATGGGATGGGATGGGATGGGATGGGATAGGATGGGATGGAATGGGATGGGATGGGGTGGGATGGGATTGGATGGGATGGGATGGGATGGGATGGGAAGGGATGGGATGGGCTGGGAAGGGATGGGATGGGATCCCTGGGATGGGATGGGATCCATGGGATGGGATGGGTTGGAATGGGATTGGATCCATGGGATGCGATGGGATGGGATGGGATCCCAAGGATGGAAACAGATGAAATGGGATCCCTGGGATGGGATGGAATCCCTGGGATGGGATAGCTGGGATGGGATGGTATCCCTGGAATGGGATGGGATGGGATGGGTTGGGATGGGATGGGATCCCTGGGATGGGATGGGATGGGATGGGATGGAATCCCTGGGATGGGATAGCTGGGATGGGATGGGATCCCTGGGATGGGATGGGATCCCTGGTATGGTTTGGGATCTCTGGGATGGGATGGGATGGGATGGGATGGGATGGGATGGGATAGGATGGGATGGGATGGGATGGGATGGGATGGGATTGGATGGGATCCCTGGGATGGGATGGGATCCCTGGGATGGGGTGGGATCCCTGGGATGGGATGGGATCCCTGGGATGGGGTGGGATCCCTGGGATGGGATGGGATGGGATGGGATAGGATGGGATGGAATGGGATGGGATGGGGTGGGATGGGATTGGATGGGATGGGATGCGATCCCTGGGATGGGAAGGGATGGGATGGGCTAAAAAGGGATGGGATCCATGGGATGGGATGGGATGGCATGGCATCCCAGGGATGGGAACAGATGAAATGGGATCCCTGGGATGGGATGGAATCCCTGGGATGGGATAGCTGGGATGGGATGGGATCCCTGGGATGGGATGGGATCCCTGGGATGGGATGGGATAGGATGGGATGGGATCCCTGGGATGGGATGGGATTCCTGGGATGGGATGGGATGGGATCCCTGGATTGGGATGGGATCCCTGGGATGGGATGGGATGCGATCCCTGGGATGGGATGGGATCCCTGGGATGGGATGCTATGGGATCCCTGGGATGGGATGGGATTTCTGGGATGGGATGGGATGGGATCTCTGGGATGGGATGGGATCCCTGGGATGGGATGGGATCTCTGGTATGGGTTGGGATCCCTGGGATTGGATCCCTGGGATGGGATGGGATCCCTGGAATGGGATGGGATCCATGGCAAGGGAAGGGATGGGATTCCTGGGTTGGGAATGGATGGGTTCCCTTGGATGGGAGGTCATGGGATAGGATACTTGTGATGGGAACAGATGGGATGGGATCCCTGGGATGGTGTGGAATCCCTGGGATGGGATAGCTGGGATGGGATTGGATCCCTGGGATGGGATGGGATCGCTGGGATGGGATGGGATCCATGGGATGGGATGGGTTGGGATGGGATTGGATCCATGGGATGCGATGGGATGGGATGGGATCCCTGGGATGGGAACAGATGAAATGGGATCCCCGGGATGGGATGGAAACCCTGGGATGGGATAGCTGGGATGGGATGGGATCCCTGGGATGGGATGGGATCCCTGGTCTGGGTTGGGATCTCTGGGATGGGATGGGATGGGATGGGATCCCTGGTATGGGTTGGGATCTCTGGGATGGGATGGGATGGGATGGGATGGGAAGGGATGGGATGGGATCCCTGGGATGGGATGGGATCCCTGGGACGGCATGGGATGGGATCGGATGGGATGGGATGGGATGGGATGGAATGGGATGGGATGGGGTGGGATGGGATTGGATGGGATGGGATGCGATCCCTGGGATGGGATGGGATGGGATCCCTGGGATGGGATGGGATCCATGGGATGGGATGGGTTGGGATGGGATTGGATCCATGGGATGCGATGGGATGGGATGGGATCCCAAGGATGGAAACAGATGAAATGGGATCCCTGGGATGGGATGGAATCCCTGGGATGGGATAGCTGGGATGGGATGGTATCCCTGGAATGGGATGGGATGGGATGGGTTGGGATGGGATGGGATCCCTGGGATGGGATGGGATGGGATGGGATGGAATCCCTGGGATGGGATAGCTGGGATGGGATGGGATCCCTGGGATGGGATGGGATCCCTGGTATGGTTTGGGATCTCTGGGATGGGGTGGGATCCCTGGGATGGGATGGGATGGGATGGGATGGGATAGGATGGGATGGAATGGGATGGGATGGGGTGGGATGGGATTGGATGGGATGGGATGCGATCCCTGGGATGGGAAGGGATGGGATGGGCTAAAAAGGGATGGGATCCATGGGATGGGATGGGATGGCATGGCATCCCAGGGATGGGAACAGATGAAATGGGATCCCTGGGATGGGATGGAATCCCTGGGATGGGATAGCTGGGATGGGATGGGATCCCTGGGATGGGATGGGATCCCTGGGATGGGATGGGATAGGATGGGATGGGATCCCTGGGATGGGATGGGATTCCTGGGATGGGATGGGATGGGATCCCTGGATTGGGATGGGATCCCTGGGATGGGATGGGATGCGATCCCTGGGATGGGATGGGATCCCTGGGATGGGATGCTATGGGATCCCTGGGATGGGATGGGATTTCTGGGATGGGATGGGATGGGATCTCTGGGATGGGATGGGATCCCTGGGATGGGATGGGATCTCTGGTATGGGTTGGGATCCCTGGGATTGGATCCCTGGGATGGGATGGGATCCCTGGAATGGGATGGGATCCATGGCAAGGGAAGGGATGGGATTCCTGGGTTGGGAATGGATGGGTTCCCTTGGATGGGAGGTCATGGGATAGGATACTTGTGATGGGAACAGATGGGATGGGATCCCTGGGATGGTGTGGAATCCCTGGGATGGGATAGCTGGGATGGGATTGGATCCCTGGGATGGGATGGGATCGCTGGGATGGGATGGGATCCATGGGATGGGATGGGTTGGGATGGGATTGGATCCATGGGATGCGATGGGATGGGATGGG
Source organism: Sturnus vulgaris (assembly GCF_052056855.1). Taxonomy (NCBI): domain Eukaryota; kingdom Metazoa; phylum Chordata; class Aves; order Passeriformes; family Sturnidae; genus Sturnus; species Sturnus vulgaris. Next base: position 13,517,635 of record NC_142282.1, read on the forward strand.
ATCCCTGGGATGGGAACAGATGAAATGGGATCCCCGGGATGGGATGGAAACCCTGGGATGGGATAGCTGGGATGGGATGGGATCCCTGGGATGGGATGGGATCCCTGGTCTGGGTTGGGATCTCTGGGATGGGATGGGATGGGATGGGATCCCTGGTATGGGTTGGGATCTCTGGGATGGGATGGGATGGGATGGGAAGGGATGGGATGGGATCCCTGGGATGGGATGGGATCCCTGGGACGGCATGGGATGGGATCGGATGGGATGGGATGGGATGGAATGGGATGGGATGGGGTGGGATGGGATTGGATGGGATGGGATGCGATCCCTGGGATGGGATGGGATGGGATCCCTGGGATGGGATGGGATCCATGGGATGGGATGGGTTGGGATGGGATTGGATCCATGGGATGCGATGGGATGGGATGGGATCCCAAGGATGGAAACAGATGAAATGGGATCCCTGGGATGGGATGGAATCCCTGGGATGGGATAGCTGGGATGGGATGGTATCCCTGGAATGGGATGGGATGGGATGGGTTGGGATGGGATGGGATCCCTGGGATGGGATGGGATGGGATGGGATGGAATCCCTGGGATGGGATAGCTGGGATGGGATGGGATCCCTGGGATGGGATGGGATCCCTGGTATGGTTTGGGATCTCTGGGATGGGATGGGATGGGATGGGATGGGATGGGATGGGATAGGATGGGATGGGATGGGATGGGATGGGATGGGATTGGATGGGATCCCTGGGATGGGATGGGATCCCTGGGATGGGTTGGGATCCCTGGGATGGGATGGGATGGGATGGGATGGGATGGGATGGGATGGGATAGGATGGGATGGAATGGGATGGGATGGGATGGGGTGGGATGGGATTGGATGGGATGGGATGCGATCCCTGGGATGGGATGGGATGGGATCCCTGGGATGGGATGGGATCGCTGGGATTGGATCACTGGGATGGGATGGGATCCCTGGTGTGGGATTCCTAGGATGGGATGGGATGGGATGGGATGGGATGGGATGGGATGGGATGGGATGGGATGGGATCCCTGGGATGGGATGGGATCCCTGGGATGGCATGGGATGGGATCGGATGGGATGGGATGGGATCTATGGGATGGGATGTGTTGGGATGGGATTGGATCCATGGGATGGGATGGGATGGGATGGGATCCCAGGGATGGGAACAGATGAAATGGGATCCCTGGGATGGGATGGAATCCCTGGGATGGGATAGCTGGGATGGGATGGGATCCCTGGGATGGGATGGGATCCCTGGGATGGGATGGGATAGGATGGGATGGGATCCCTGGGATGGGATGGGATCCCTGGGATGGGATGGGATGGGATCCCTGGATTGGGATGGGATCCCTGGGATGGGATGGGATGCGATCCCTGGGATGGTATGGGATCCCTGGGATGGGATGCTATGGGATCCCTGGGATGGGATGGGATTTCTGGGATGGGATGGGATGGGATCTCTGGGATGGGATGGGATCCCTGGGATGGGATGGGATCTCTGGTATGGGTTGGGATCCCTGGGATTGGATCCCTGGGATGGGATGGGATCCCTGGAATGGGATGGGATCCATGGCAAGGGAAGGGATGGGATTCCTGGGTTGGGAATGGATGGGTTCCCTTGGATGGGAGGTCATGGGATAGGATACTTGTGATGGGAACAGATGGGATGGGATCCCTGGGATGGTGTGGAATCCCTGGGATGGGATAGCTGGGATGGGATTGGATCCCTGGGATGGGATGGGATCGCTGGGATGGGATGGGATCCATGGGATGGGATGGGTTGGGATGGGATTGGATCCATGGGATGCGATGGGATGGGATGGGATCCCTGGGATGGGAACAGATGAAATGGGATCCCCGGGATGGGATGGAAACCCTGGGATGGGATAGCTGGGATGGGATGGGATCCCTGGGATGGGATGGGATCCCTGGTCTGGGATGGGATCTCTGGGATGGGATGGGATGGGATGGGATCCCTGGTATGGGTTGGGATCTCTGGAATGGGATGGGATGGGATGGTATAGGATGGGATGGGATGGGATCCCTGGGATTGGATGGGATCCCTGGGATGGGATGGGATCCCTGGGATGCGTTGGGATCCCTGGGATGGGATGGGATGGGATGGGATGGGATGGGATGGGATGGGATGGGATGGGACTGGATGGGATGGGATGGGATGGGATGGGATGGGATGGGATGGGATGGGATGGGATGGGATGGGATGGGATGGGGTGGGATGGGATTGGATGGGATGGGATGCGATCCCTGGGATGGGATGGGATGGGATCCCTGGGATGGGATGGGATCGCTGGGATTGGATCACTGGGATGGGATGGGATCCCTGGTGTGGGATTCCTAGGATGGGATGGGATGGGATGGGATGGGATGGGATGGGATGGGATGGGATGGGATGGGATCCCTGGGATGGGATGGGATCCCTGGGATGGCATGGGATGGGATCGGATGGGATGGGATGGGATCTATGGGATGGGATGTGTTGGGATGGGATTGGATCCATGGGATGGGATGGGATGGGATGGGATCCCAGGGATGGGAACAGATGAAATGGGATCCCTGGGATGGGATGGAATCCCTGGGATGGGATAGCTGGGATGGGATGGGATCCCTGGGATGGGATGGGATCCCTGGGATGGGATGGGATAGGATGGGATGGGATCCCTGGGATGGGATGGGATCCCTGGGATGGGATGGGATGGGATCCCTGGATTGGGATGGGATCCCTGGGATGGGATGGGATGCGATCCCTGGGATGGTATGGGATCCCTGGGATGGGATGCTATGGGATCCCTGGGATGGGATGGGATTTCTGGGATGGGATGGGATGGGATCTCTGGGATGGGATGGGATCCCTGGGATGGGATGGGATCTCTGGTATGGGTTGGGATCCCTGGGATTGGATCCCTGGGATGGGATGGGATCCCTGGAATGGGATGGGATCCATGGCAAGGGAAGGGATGGGATTCCTGGGTTGGGAATGGATGGGTTCCCTTGGATGGGAGGTCATGGGATAGGATACTTGTGATGGGAACAGATGGGATGGGATCCCTGGGATGGTGTGGAATCCCTGGGATGGGATAGCTGGGATGGGATTGGATCCCTGGGATGGGATGGGATCGCTGGGATGGGATGGGATCCATGGGATGGGATGGGTTGGGATGGGATTGGATCCATGGGATGCGATGGGATGGGATGGGATCCCTGGGATGGGAACAGATGAAATGGGATCCCCGGGATGGGATGGAAACCCTGGGATGGGATAGCTGGGATGGGATGGGATCCCTGGGATGGGATGGGATCCCTGGTCTGGGTTGGGATCCCTGGGATGGGATGGAATCCCTGGGATGGGATAGCTGGGATGGGGTGGTATCCCTGGAATGGGATGGGTTGAGATGGGATGGGATCCCTGGGATGGGATGGGATGGGAGGGGATGGGATCCCTGGGATTGGACCCCTGGGATGAGATGGAATACCTGGCATGAGACAGCAGGGATGATTGGGATGGGATGGGATGGGATGGGATGGGATGGGATGGGATGGGATGGGACTGGATGGGATGGGATGGGATGGGATGGGATGGGATGGGATGGGATCCCTGGGATGGGATGGGATGGGATCGCTGGGATGCGATGGGATCCATGGGATGGGATGGGTTGGGATGGGATTGGATCCATGGGATGCGATGGGATGGGATGGGATCCCAAGGATGGAAACAGATGAAATGGGATCCCTGGGATGGGATGGAATCCCTGGGATGGGATAGCTGGGATGGGATGCTATCCCTGGAATGGGATGGGATGGGATGGGTTGGGATGGGTTGGGATGGGATGGGATCCCTGGGATGGGATGGGCTGGGATGGGATCCCTGGGATGGGAACAGATGAAATGGGATCCCCGGGATGGGATGGAATCCCTGGGATGGGATAGCTGGGATGGGATGGGATCCCTGGGATGGGATGGGATCCCTGGTATGGTTTGGGATCTCTGGGATGGGATGGGATGGGATGGGATGGGATGGGATAGGATGGGATCCCTGGGATGGGATGGGATCCCTGGGATGGGTTGGGATCCCTGGGATGGGATGGGATGGGATGGGATGGGATGGGATGGGATGGGATGGGATGGGATGGGATGAGATGGGATAGGATGGGATGGAATGGGATGGGATGGGGTGGGATGGGATTGGATGGGATGGGATGCGATCCCTGGGATGGGATGGGATCCATGGGATGGGATGGGTTGGGATGGGATTGGATCCATGGGATGGGATGGGATGGGATGGGATGGCATCCCAGGGATGGGAACAGATGAAATGGGATCCCTGGGATGGGATGGAATCCCTGGGATGGGATAGCTGGGATGGGGTGGTATCCCTGGAATGGGATGGGATGGTATGGGATGGGATGGGTTGAGATGGGATGGGATGGGATGGGGTGGGGTGGGATGGGATGCGATCCCTGGGATGGGATGGGATGGAATGGGATCCCTGGGATGGGAACAGATGGGATGGGATCGGATGGGAAGGGATGGGATGGGCTGGGAAGGGATGGGATGGGATCCCTGGGATGGGATCCCTGGGATGGGATGGGATGGGATGGGATGGGATGGGATGGGATGGGATGGGATGGGATGGGATGGGATGGGAAGGGATGGGATGGGATGGAATGGGATGGGATGGGATGGGATGGGATGGGATGGGGTGGGATGGGATTGGCTGGGATGGGATTGGATGGGATGGGATGCGATCCCTGGGATGGGATGGGATGGGATGGGATGGGATGGGATGGGATGGGATGGGGTGGGATGGGATTGGCTGGGATGGGATTGGATGGGATGGGATGCGATCCCTGGGATGGGATGGTATGGGATGGGATCCATGGGATGGGATGGGTTGGGATGGGATTGGATCCATGGGATGTGATGGGATGGGATCCGAGGGATGGGAACAGATGAAATGGGTTCCCTGGGATGGGATGGAATCCCTGGGATGGGATGGCTGGGATGGGATGCGATCCCTGGGATGGGATGGGATGGGTTGGAATGGGATGGGATCACTGGGATGGGATGGAATGGGAACCCTGGGATGGGAACAGATGAAATGGGATCCCTGGGATGAGATGGAATCCCTGGGATGGGATGGGATGGGATGGGATGGGATGGGATCCCTGGATTGGGATGGGATCCCTGCGATGGGATGGGATCCGTGGGATGGGATGGGATCCGTGGGATGGGATGGGATGTGTTTGGATGGGATGGGATCCCTGGGATGGGATGGGATGGCATGGCATGGGATCCCTGGGATGAGATGGGCTGGGATGGGATGGGATGGGAATGGGATAGGATGGGATGGTTTGGCATGGGATGGGATGGGATGCCTGGGATGGGATGTGATCCCTGGAATGTGATCCGTGGGATGGGATGGGATCCCTGGGATGGGATGGGATCCCTGGAATGGGATCCCTGGGATGGGATCCTTGGGCTTGGATCACTCAGAAGGGATGGGATCGGATGGGATCCCTGGGATGGGATCCCTGGGATGGTATCGGATCCCTGGGATGGCCTCCCTGGGATGGGATGGGATCCCTGGGATGGGATCCCTGGGATGGGATGGGATTGGATGGGATCCCTGGGATGGGATGGGATCCCTGGGATGGGTTGGGATCCCTGGGATGGGATGGGATGGGATGGGATGGGATGGGTTCCATGGGATGGGATCCCTGGGATGGGATGGGATGGGATGGGATGGGATCCCTGGGATGGGATAGGATCGCTGGGATTGGATCACTGGGATGGGATGGGATCCCTGGTGTGGGATTCCTAGGATGGGATGGGATGGGATGGGATGGGATGGGATGGGATGGGATGGGATCCCTGGGATGGGATGGGATCCCTGGGATGGGATGGGATCCCTGGGATGGGATGGGATCCCTGGGATGGCATGGGATGGGATCGGATGGGATGGGATCTATGGGATGGGATGTGTTGGGATGGGATTGGATCCATGGGATGGGATGGGATGGGATGGGATTCCAGGGATGGGAACAGATGAAATGGGATCCCTGGGATGGGATGGGATGGTTTGGAATGGGATGGGATCCCTGGGATGGGATGGGATGGGATCCCTGGGATGGTAACAGAAGAAATGGGATCCCCGGGATGGAATCCCTGGGATGGGATAGCTGGGATGGGATGGGATCCCTGGGATGGAATGGGATCCCTGGGATGGGTTGGGATCCCTGGGATGGGATGGGATCCCTGGGTTGGGATCCCAGGAATGTGATCCCTCGTATGGGATGGGATCCCTGGGATGGGATCCCTGGGATGGGATGGGATCCCTGGGAAGGGATCCCGGGGATGGGATGGGACGGGATGGGATCCCTGGGATGGCAGGGGATCCCTGGGATGGGGGCAGATCCCTGGGATGGGATGGGATGGTATACCTGGGATGGGATCCCTGGGATGGGATGGGATGAGATCCCTGGATTGGGATGGGATCCCTGGGATGGGATCCCGGGGATGGGATGGGATGGGATGAGATGGGATGGGATCCATGGGATGGGATGGGATCCCTGGGATTGGATGGGATCCCTGGGATGGGATAGGATCCCTGGGATGGGATGCCTGGGTTGGGTTGAGATGGGTTTGGATGGGTTGGGATCCCTGGGATGGGATGCGATGGGATGGGATGGGATGGGTTCCATGGGATGGGATCCCTGGGGTGGGATGGGATGGGATGGGATCCCTGGGATGGGATAGGATCGCTGGGATTGGATCACTGGGATGGGATGGGATCCCTGGTGTGGGATTCCTAGGATGGGATGGCATGCGATGGGATCGGATGGGATGGGATCCCTGGGATGGGATGGGTTCCCTGGGATGGCATGGGATGGGATCGGATGGGATGGGATGGGATGGGATGCGATCCCTGGGATGGGATGGGATGGGATGGGATCCATGGGATGGGATGGGATCCATGGGATGGGATGGGTTGGGATGGGATTGGATCCATGGGATGGGATGGGATGGGATCCCAGGGATGGGAACAGATGAAATGGGATCCCTGGGATGGGATGGAATCCCTGGGATGGGATGGCTGGGATGGGATCCCTGGGATGGGATGGGATGGGATGGGATGGGATGGGATGGGATGGGATGGGATGGGATGGGATGGGTTGGAATGGGATGGGATGGGATGGGATCCCTGGGATGGGAACAGATGAAATGGGATCACTGGGATGAGATGGAATCCCTGGGATGGGATGGGATGGGATGGGATGGGATGGGATGGGATGGGAAGGGATGGGATGGGCTGGGAAGGGATGGGATGGGATCCCTGGGATGGGATGGGATCCCTGGGACGGCATGGGATGGGATCGGATGGGACGGGATGGAATGGGATGGAATGGAGTGGGATGGGATTGGATGGGATGGAATGGGATGGGATGGGGTGGGATGGGATTGGCTGGGATGGGATGCGATCCGTGGGATGGGATGGGATGGGATGGGATGGGATCCCTGGGATGGGAACAGATGGGATGGGATGGGCTGGGAAGGGATGGGATGGGCTGGGAAGGGATGGGATGGGATCCCTGGGATGGGATGGGATGGGATCCCTGGGACGGCATGGGATGGGATGGGATGGGATGGGATGGAATGGGATGGGATGGGGTGGGATGGGATTGGATGGGATGGGATGCGATCCCTGGGATGGGATGGGATGGGATCCCTGGGATGGGATGGGATCCATGGGATGGGATGGGTTGGGAGATTGGATCCATGGGGTGGGATGGGATGGGATGCGATCCCAGGGATGTGAACAGATGAAATGGGATCCCTGGGATGGGATGGAATCCCTGGGATGGGATAGCTGGGATGGGGTGGTATCCCTGGAATGGGATGGGTTGAGATGGGATGGGATCCCTGGGATGGGATGGGATGGGATGGGATGGGATGGGATGGGATGGGATAGGATGGGATGGAATGGGATGGGATGGGGTGGGATGGGATTGGATGGGATGGGATGGGATGGGATGGGAAGGGATGGGATGGGCTGGGAAGGGATGGGATGGGATCTCTGGGATGGGATGGGATCCATGGGATGGGATGGGTTGGGATGGGATTGGATCCATGGGATGCGATGGGATGGGATGGGATCCCAAGGATGGAAACAGATGAAATGGGATCCCTGGGATGGGATGGAATCCCTGGGATGGGATGGGATGGGATGGGATGGGATGGAATCCCTGGGATGGGATAGCTGGGATGGGATGGGATCCCTGGGATGGGATGGGATCCCTGGTATGGTTTGGGATCTCTGGGATGGGATGGGATGGGATGGGATGGGATGGGATAGGATGGGATGGGATGGGATGGGATGGGATGGGATTGGATGGGATCCCTGGGATGGGATGGGATCCCTGGGATGGGGTGGGATCCCTGGGATGGGATGGGATGGGATGGGATGGGATGGGATGGGATAGGATGGGATTGAATGGGATGGGATGGGGTGGGATGGGATTGGATGGGATGGGATGCGATCCCTGGGATGGGATGGGATGGGATCCCTGGGATGGGATTGGATCCATGGGATGGGATGGGATGGCATGGCATCCCAGGGATGGGAACAGATGAAATGGGATCCCTGGGATGGGATGGAATCCCTGGGATGGGATAGCTGGGATGGGATGGGATCCCTGGGATGGGATGGGATCCCTGGGATGGGATGGGATAGGATGGGATGGGATCCCTGGGATGGGATGGGATCCCTGGGATGGGATGGGATGGGATCCCTGGATTGGGATGGGATCCCTGGGATGGGATGGGATGCGATCCCTGGGATGGGATGGGATCCCTGGGATGGGATGCTATGGGATCCCTGGGATGGGATGGGATTTCTGGGATGGGATGGGATGGGATCTCTGGGATGGGATGGGATCCCTGGGATGGGATGGGATCTCTGGTATGGGTTGGGATCCCTGGGATTGGATCCCTGGGATGGGATGGGATCCCTGGAATGGGATGGGATCCATGGCAAGGGAAGGGATGGGATTCCTGGGTTGGGAATGGATGGGTTCCCTTGGATGGGAGGTCATGGGATAGGATACTTGTGATGGGAACAGATGGGATGGGATCCCTGGGATGGTGTGGAATCCCTGGGATGGGATAGCTGGGATGGGATTGGATCGCTGGGATGGGATGGGATCGCTGGGATGGGATGGGATCCATGGGATGGGATGGGTTGGGATGGGATTGGATCCATGGGATGCGATGGGATGGGATGGGATCCCTGGGATGGGAACAGATGAAATGGGATCCCCGGGATGGGATGGAAACCCTGGGATGGGATAGCTGGGATGGGGTGGTATCCCTGGAATGGGATGGGTTGAGATGGGATGGGATCCCTGGGATGGGATGGGATGGGAGGGGATGGGATCCCTGGGATTGGACCCCTGGGATGAGATGGAATACCTGGCATGAGATAGCAGGGATGATTGGGATGGGATGGGATGGGATGGGATGGGATGGGATGGGATGGGATGGGACTGGATGGGATGGTATGGGATGGGATGGGATGGGATGGGATGGGATGGGATGGGATCCCTGGGATGGGATCCATGGGATGGGATCCATGGGATGGGATGGGTTGGGATGGGTTGGGAACCGTTTGATGGGATCTTATGGGTTCCCTGGGATGAGATGGGATGGGATTGGATCCCTGGGATGGGATGAGATGGGATCCTACGGATGGGATCCCTGGAATGTGATCCCTCGAATGGGATGGGATCCCTGGGATGGGATGGAATCCCTGGGATGGGATCCCGGGGATGCGATGGGATCCCTGGGATGGGATGGGATGGGATGGGAAGGGATGGGATGGGCTGGGAAGGGATGGGATGGGATCCCTGGGATGGGATGGGATCCCTGGGACGGCATGGGATGGGATCGGATGGGATGGGATGGGATGGGATGGGATGGAATGGGATGGGATGGGGTGGGATGGGATTGGATGGGATGGGATGCGATCCCTGGGATGGGATGGGATGGGATCGCTGGGATGGGATGGGATCCATGGGATGGGATGGGTTGGGATGGGATTGGATCCATGGGATGCGATGGGATGGGATGGGATCCCAAGGATGGAAACAGATGAAATGGGATCCCTGGGATGGGATGGAATCCCAGGGATGGGATAGCTGGGATGGGATGCTATCCCTGGAATGGGATGGGATGGGATGGGTTGGGATGGGTTGGGATGGGATGGGATCCCTGGGATGGGATGGGCTGGGATGGGATCCCTGGGATGGGAACAGATGAAATGGGATCCCCGGGATGGGATGGAATCCCTGGGATGGGATAGCTGGGATGGGATGGGATCCCTGGGATGGGATGGGTTCCCTGGTATGGTTTGGGATCTCTGGGATGGGATGGGATGGGATGGGATGGGATAGGATGGGATCCCTGGGATGGGATGGGATCCCTGGGATGGGTTGGGATCCCTGGGATGGGATGGGATGGGATGGGATGAGATGGGATGCGATCCCTGGGATGGGATGGGATGGGATCCCTGGGATGGGATGGGATCCATGGGATGGGATGGGTTGGGATGGGATTGGATCCATGGGATGGGATGGGATGGGATGGCATCCCAGGGATGGGAACAGATGAAATGGGATCCCTGGGATGGGATGGAATCCCTGGGATGGGATAGCTGGGATGGGGTGGTATCCCTGGAATGGGATGGGATGGTATGGGATGGGATGGGTTGAGATGGGATGGGATGGGATGGGGTGGGATGGGATGCGATCCCTGGGATGGGATGGGATGGAATGGGATCCCTGGGATGGGAACAGATGGGATGGGATCGGATGGGAAGGGATGGGATGGGATCCCTGGGATGGGATCCCTGGGATGGGATGGGATGGGATGGGATGGGATGGGATGGGATGGGCTGGGATGGGATGGGAAGGGATGGGATGGGATGGAATGGGATGGGATGGGATGGGATGGGGTGGGATGGGATTGGCTGGGATGGGATTGGATGGGATGGGATGCGATCCCTGGGATGGGATGGGATGGGATGGGATGGGATGGGATGGGGTGGGATGGGATTGGCTGGGATGGGATTGGATGGGATGGGATGCGATCCCTGGGATGGGATGGTATGGGATGGGATCCATGGGATGGGATGGGTTGGGATGGGATTGGATCCATGGGATGTGATGGGATGGGATCCGAGGGATGGGAACAGATGAAATGGGTTCCCTGGGATGGGATGGAATCCCGGGGATGGGATGGCTGGGATGGGATGGGATCCCTGGGATGGGATGGGATGGGTTGGAATGGGATGGGATCACTGGGATGGGATGGAATGGGAACCCTGGGATGGGAACAGATGAAATGGGATCCCTGGGATGAGATGGAATCCCTGGGATGGGATGGGATGGGATGGGATGGGATGGGATGGGATCCCTGGATTGGGATGGGATCCCTGCGATGGGATGGGATCCGTGGGATGGGATGGGATCCGTGGGATGGGATGGGATGGGTTTGGATGGGATGGGATCCCTGGGATGGGATGGGATGGCATGGCATGGGATCCCTGGGATGAGATGGGCTGGGATGGGATGGGATGGGAATGGGATAGGATGGGATGGTTTGGCCTGGGATGGGATGGGATCCCTGGGATGGGATGTGATCCCTGGAATGTGATCCGTGGGATGGGATGGGATCCCTGGGATGGGATGGGATCCCTGGAATGGGATCCCTGGGATGGGATCCTTGGGCTTGGATCACTCAGAAGGGATGGGATCGGATGGGATCCCTGGGATGGGATCCCTGGGATGGTATCGGATCCCTGGGATGGCCTCCCTGGGATGGGATGGGATCCCTGGGATGGGATCCCTGGGATGGGATGGGATTGGATGGGATCCCTGGGATGGGATGGGATCCCTGGGATGGGTTGGGATCCCTGGGATGGGATGGGATTGGATGGGATGGGATGGGTTCCATGGGATGGGATCCCTGGGATGGGATGGGATGGGATGGGATCCCTGGGATGGGATAGGATCGCTGGGATTGGATCACTGGGATGGGATGGGATCCCTGGTGTGGGATTCCTAGGATGGGATGGGATGGGATGGGATGGGATGGGATGGGATGGGATGGGATGGGATGGGATCCCTGGGATGGGATGGGATCCCTGGGATGGGATGGGATCCCTGGGATGGCATGGGATGGGATCGGATGGGATGGGATCTATGGGATGGGATGGGATGGCATGGCATGGGATCCCTGGGATGAGATGGGCTGGGATGGGATGGGATGGGAATGGGATAGGATGGGATGGTTTGGCATGGGATGGGATGGGATCCCTGGGATGGGATTGGATCCATGGGATGGGATGGGATGGGATGGGATGGGATCCCAGGGATGGGAACAGATGAAATGGGACCCCTGGGATGGGATGGGATGGTTTGGAATGGGATGGGATCCCTGGGATGGGATGGGATGGGATCCCTGGATTGGGATGGGATCCCTGCGATGGGATGGGATCCGTGGGATGGGATGGGATCCGTGGGATGGGATGGGATGGGTTTGGATGGGATGGGATCCCTGGGATGGGATGGGATGGCATGGCATGGGATCCCTGGGATGAGATGGGCTGGGATGGGATGGGATGGGATGGGAATGGGATAGGATGGGATGGTTTGGCATGGGATGGGATGGGATCCCTGGGATGGGATGTGATCCCTGGAATGTGATCCGTGGGATGGGATGGGATCCCTGGGATGGGATGGGATCCCTGGAATGGGATCCCTGGGATGGGATCCTTGGGCTTGGATCACTCAGAAGGGATGGGATCGGATGGGATCCCTGGGATGGGATCCCTGGGATGGTATCGGATCCCTGGGATGGCCTCCCTGGGATGGGATGGGATCCCTGGGATGGGATCCCTGGGATGGGATGGGATTGGATGGGATCCCTGGGATGGGATGGGATCCCTGGGATGGGTTGGGATCCCTGGGATGGGATGGGATGGGATGGGATGGGATGGGTTCCATGGGATGGGATCCCTGGGATGGGATGGGATGGGATGGGATGGGATCCCTGGGATGGGATAGGATCGCTGGGATTGGATCACTGGGATGGGATGGGATCCCTGGTGTGGGATTCCTAGGATGGGATGGGATGGGATGGGATGGGATTGGCTGGGATGGGATGCGATCCCTGGGATGGGATGGGATGGGATGGGATGGGATCCCTGGGATGGGAACAGATGGGATGGGATGGGATGGGAAGGGATGGGATGGGCTGGGAAGGGATGGGATGGGATCCCTGGGATGGGATGGGATCCCTGGGACGGCATGGGATGGGATGGGATGGGATGGGATGGGATGGGATGGGATGGGATGGGATGGGATGGGATGGGATGGGATGGGATGGGATGGAATGGGATGGGATGGGGTGGGATGGGATTGGCTGGGATGGGATGCGATCCCTGGGATGGGATGGGATGGGATGGGATCCCTGGTATGGGAACAGATGAAATGGGATCCCCGGGATTGGATGGAATCCCTGGGATGGGATAGCTGGGATGGGATGGGATCCCTGGGATGGGATGGGATCCCTGGGATGGGTTGGGATCCCTGGGATGGGATGGGATGGGATGGGATGGGATGGGATGGGATGGGATGGGATAGGATGGGATGGGATGGGATCCGTGGGATGGGATGGGATCCCTGGATTGGGATGGGATCCCTGGGATGGGATGGGATCCCTGGGATGGGATCCCTGGGATGGGATGGGATGGGATGGGATCCCTGGGATGGGATGGGATGGGATCCCTGGTGTGGGATGGGATGGGATGGGATGGGATGGGATCCCTGGATTGGGATGGGATCCCTGGGATTGGATGGGATCCGTGGGATGGGATGGGATCCGTGGGATCGGATGGGATGGGTTTGGATGGGATGGGATCCCTGGGATGGGATGGGATGGGATGGGATGGCATGGCATGGCATGGGATCCCTGGGATGAGATGGGCTGGGATGGGATCCCTGGGATGAGATGGGATGCGATGGGATGGGATGGGAATGGGATAGGATGGGATGGGTTGGCATGGGATGGGATGGGATCCCTGGGATGGGATGTGATCCCTGGAATGTGATCCGTGGGATGGGATGGGATCCCTGGGATGGGATGGGATCCCTGGGATGGGATCCCTGGGATGGGATGGGATCCCTGGGATGGGATGGGATGGGATGGGATGGGATGGGATGGGATGGGAAGGGATGGGATCGGATGGAATGGGATGGGATGGGATGGGATGGGTTCCATGGGATGGGATCCCTGGGATGGGATGGGATCCCTGGTGTGGGATTCCTACATGGGATGGGATGGGATGGGATGGGATGGGATGGGATGGGATCCCTGGGATGGGATCCCTGGGATGGGATGGGATGGGATCGGATGGGATCGGATGGGATGCGATCCCTGGGATGGGATGGGATGGGATCCCTGGGATGGGATGGGATCCATGGGATGGGATGTGTTGGGATGGGATTGGATCCATGGGATGGGATGGGATGGGATGGGATCCCAGGGATGGGAACAGATGAAATGGGATCCCTGGGATGGGACGGGATGGGTTGGAATGGGATGGGATCCCTGGGATGGGATGGGATGGGATCACTGGGATGGTAACAGAAGAAATGGGATCCCTGGGATGGGATGGAATCCCTGGGATGGGATAGCTGGGATGGGATGGGATCCCTGGGATGGGATGGGATCCCTGGGATGGGTTGGGATCCCTGGGATGGGATGGGATCCCTGGGTTGGGATCCCAGGAATGTGATCCCTCGTATGGGATGGGATCCCTGGGATGGGATCCGTGGGATGGGATGGGATCCCTGGGAAGGGATCCCGGGTATGGGATGGGATGGGATGGGATGGGATCCATGGGATGGGATCCCTGGGATGGGATGGGATGAGATCCCTGGATTGGGATGGGATCCCGGGGATGGGATCCCGGGGATGGGATGGGATGGGATGAGATGGGATGGGATCCATGGGATGGGATGGGATCCCTGGGATTGGATGGGATCCCTGGGATGGGATGGGATCCTTGGGATGGGATGGGATGGGATCCCTGGGATGGCATCCTTGGGATTGGATCACTCAGAAGGGATGGGATCGGATGGGATCGCTGGGATTGGATCACTGGGATGGTATCGGATCCCAGGGACGGCCTCCCAGGGATGGGATGGGATCCCTGGGATGGGATCCCTGGGATGGGATGTGATCCCTGGAATGGGATGGGATGGGATGGAATGGGATGGGATGTCTGGGATGAGATGGGATCCCTGGGATGGTATCCCTAGGATGGGATGGGTTCCCTGGGATGAGATGGGATGGGATGGGATGGGATGGGATGGGATGGGATGGGATGGGATGGGATGGGATGGGATGGGAAGGGATGGGATGGGAAGGGATGGGATGGGATGGGTTCCATGGGATGGGATCCCTGGGATGGGATAGGATCTCTGGGATTGGATCACTGGGATGGGATGGGATCCCTGGGATGGCATGGGATGGGATCGGATGGGATGGGATGCGATCCCTGGGATGGGATGGGATGGGATCACTGGGATGGGATGGGATCCATGGGATGGGATGCGTTGGGATGGGATGGGATCCATGGGATGGGATGGGATGGGATGGGATGGGATGGGATCCCAGGGATGGGAACAGATGAAATGGGATCCCTGGGATGGGATGGAATCCCTGGGATGGGATGCCTGGGATGGGATGGGATGGGTTTGGATGGGATGGGATCCCTGGGATGGGATGGGATGGGATGGGATGGGATGGGATGGGATGGGATGGGATGGCATGGCATGGCATGGCATGGCATGGCATGGCATGGCATGGCATGGCATGGCATGGCATGGGATTCCTGGGATGAGATGGGCTGGGATGGGATCCCTGGGATGGGATGGGATGGGATGGGATGGGATTGGATGGGAATGGGATAGGATGGGTTGGGTTGGCATGGGATGGGATGGGATCCCTGGGATGGGATGGGATCCCTGGGATGGGATGGGATCTCTGGTATGGGTTGGGATCCCTGGGATTCGATCCCTGGGATGGGATGGGATCCCTGGGATGGGATGGGATCCCTGGCAAGGGAAGGGATGGGATTCCTGGGTTGGGAATGGATAGGTTCCCTTGGATGGGACGGGATGGGATGCGACCCCTGGGATGGGATGGAATCCCTGGGATGGGATAGCTGGGATGGGATTGGATCCCTGGAATGGGATGGGATCCCTGCGATGGGTTGAGATCTCTGGGATGGGATCCCTCGGATGGGATAGGATCCCTGGGATGGGATGCCTGGGATGGGATGGGATGGGATGGCATGGCATGGGATCCCTGGGATGAGATGGGCTGGGATGGGATCCCAGAGATGGGATGGGATGGGATGGAATAAGATGGGATGGGATGGGTTCCATGGGATGGGATCCCTGGGATGGGATGGGATGGGATGGGATGGGATCCCTGGGATGGCATGGGATGGGGTCGGATGGGATGGGATCCCTGGGATGGGATGGGATGGGATGGGATGGGATCCCTGGGATGGGTTGGGATCTATGGGATGGGATGGGTTGGGATGGGATAGGATCCATGGGATGGGATGGGATGGGATCCCAGGGATGGGAACAGCGGAAATGGGATCCCTGGGATGGGATGGGATCCCTGGGATGGGATGGGATGGGTTGGAATGGGATGGGATCCCTGGGACGGGACGGGATGGGATCCCTGGGATGGGAACAGATGAAATGGGATCCATGGGATGGGATGGAATCCCTGGGATGGGATATCTGGGATGGGATGGGATCCCTGGGATGGAATGGGATCCCTGGGATGGGTTGGGATCCCTGGGATGGCATGGGATCCCTGGGATGTGATCCCTGGAATGTGATCCCTCGTATGGGATGGGATCCCTGGGATGGGATGGAATCCCTGGGATGGGATCCCTGGGATGGGATGGGATCCCTGGGATGACAGGGGATCCCTGGGATGGGAGCAGATCCCTGGGATGGGATGGGATGGGATGGGATGGGATGGGATGGGATGGGATGGGATGGGATGGGATGGGTTGGGATGGGATGGGATGGGATGGGATGGGATTGGATAGGATAGGATGGGATGGGACGGCATTTGATGGGATGGGATGGGATGGGATGGGATGGGATGGGATGGGATGGGATGGGATCCCTGGGATGGGATGGGATCCCTGGGATGGTGATGGGATCCCTGGGATGGGATGGGATGGGATCCCTGGATTGGGATGGGATCCCTGGAAAGGGAAGAGATGGGATTCCTGGGTTGGGAATGGATTGGATCCCTTGGATGGGACGGGGTGGGATAGGATACCTGGGATGGGAACAGATGGGATAGGATCCCTGGGATGGGATGGAACCCCTGGGATGGGATAGCTGGGATGGGATTGGATCCCTGGGATGGGATGGGATCCCTGGGATGGTATGAGATCCCTGGGATGGAATAGGATCCCTGGGATGGGATGCCTGGGATGGGATGGGATGGGATGGGATGGGATGGGATGGGTTTGGATGGGATGGAATCCCTGGGATGGGATGGGATGGGATGGGATGGGTTGGGATGGCATGGCATGGGATCCCTGGGATGAGATGGGATCCCTGGGACGGGATGGGATCTCTGGCATGGGTTGGGATCCCTGGGATTGGATCCCTGGGATGGGATGGGATCCCTGGAATGGGATGGGATCCCTGGCAAGGGAAGGGATGGGATTCCGGGGTTGGGAATGGATGGGTTCCCTTGGATGGGACGGGATGAGATAGGATACTTGGGATGGGAACAGATGGGATGGGATCCTTGGGATGGGATGGGATCCCTGGGATGGGATGAGATCCCTGGGATGGGATCCCTGGGATGGGATAGGATCCCTCGGATGGAATGCCTGGGATGGGATGGGTTTTGATGGGATGGGATCCCTGGGATGGGATGGGATGGGCTGGAATGGGATCCCTGGGATGGGATGGGATGGGATGGGATCCCTGGGATGGGATGGGATGGGATGGAATAAGATGGAAGGGGATGGGTTCCATGGGATGGGATCCCTGGGATGGGATGGGATGGGATGGAATCCCTGGGATGGGATAGGATCGCTGGCATTGGATCACTGGGATGGGATGGGATCCCTCGTGTGGGATTCCTAGGATGGGATGGGATGGGATGGGATGGGATGGGATGGGATGGGATGGGATAGGATGGGATGGGATGGGATCCGTGGGATGGGATGGGATCCCTGGATTGGGATGGGATCCCTGGGATGGGATGGGATCCCTGGGATGGGATCCCTGGGATGGGATGGGATGGGATGGGATCCCTGGGATGGGATGGGATGGGATCCCTGGTGTGGGATGGGATGGGATGGGATGGGATGGGATGGGATCCCTGGATTGGGATGGGATCCCTGGGATGGGATGGGATCCGTGGGATGGGATGGGATCCGTGGGATCGGATGGGATGGGTTTGGATGGGATGGGATCCCTGGGATGGGATGGGATGGGATGGGATGGGATGGCATGGCATGGCATGGGATCCCTGGGATGAGATGGGCTGGGATGGGATCCCTGGGATGAGATGGGATGCGATGGGATGGGATGGGAATGGGATAGGATGGGATGGGTTGGCATGGGATGGGATGGGATCCCTGGGATGGGATGTGATCCCTGGAATGTGATCCGTGGGATGGGATGGGATCCCTGGGATGGGATGGGATCCCTGGGATGGGATCCCTGGGATGGGTTGGGATCCCTGGGATGGGATGGGATGGGATGGGATGGGATGGGATGGGATGGGATGGGATAGGATGGGATGGGATGGGATCCGTGGGATGGGATGGGATCCCTGGATTGGGATGGGATCCCTGGGATGGGATGGGATCCCTGGGATGGGATCCCTGGGATGGGATGGGATGGGATGGGATCCCTGGGATGGGATGGGATGGGATCCCTGGTGTGGGATGGGATGGGATGGGATGGGATGGGATGGGATCCCTGGATTGGGATGGGATCCCTGGGATGGGATGGGATCCGTGGGATGGGATGGGATCCGTGGGATCGGATGGGATGGGTTTGGATGGGATGGGATCCCTGGGATGGGATGGGATGGGATGGGATGGGATGGCATGGCATGGCATGGGATCCCTGGGATGAGATGGGCTGGGATGGGATCCCTGGGATGAGATGGGATGCGATGGGATGGGAATGGGATAGGATGGGATGGGTTGGCATGGGATGGGATGGGATCCCTGGGATGGGATGTGATCCCTGGAATGTGATCCGTGGGATGGGATGGGATCCCTGGGATGGGATGGGATCCCTGGGATGGGATCCCTGGGATGGGATGGGATCCCTGGGATGGGATGGGATGGGATGGGATGGGATGGGATGGGAAGGGATGGGATCGGATGGAATGGGATGGGATGGGATGGGATGGGTTCCATGGGATGGGATCCCTGGGATGGGATGGGATCCCTGGTGTGGGATTCCTACATGGGATGGGATGGGATGGGATGGGATGGGATGGGATCCCTGGGATGGGATCCCTGGGATGGGATGGGATGGGATCGGATGGGATCGGATGGGATGCGATCCCTGGGATAGGATGGGATGGGATCCCTGGGATGGGATGGGATCCATGGGATGGGATGTGTTGGGATGGGATTGGATCCATGGGATGGGATGGGATGGGATGGGATCCCAGGGATGGGAACAGATGAAATGGGATCCCTGGGATGGGACGGGATGGGTTGGAATGGGATGGGATCCCTGGGATGGGATGGGATGGGATCCCTGGGATGGTAACAGAAGAAATGGGATCCCTGGGATGGGATGGAATCCCTGGGATGGGATAGCTGGGATGGGATGGGATCCCTGCGATGGGATGGGATCCCTGGGATGGGTTGGGATCCCTGGGATGGGATGGGATCCCTGGGTTGGGATCCCAGGAATGTGATCCCTCGTATGGGATGGGATCCCTGGGATGGGATCCGTGGGATGGGATGGGATCCCTGGGAAGGGATCCCGGGTATGGGATGGGATGGGATGGGATGGGATCCCTGGGATGGGATCCCTGGGATGGGATGGGATGAGATCCCTGGATTGGGATGGGATCCCGGGGATGGGATCCCGGGGATGGGATGGGATGGGATGAGATGGGATGGGATCCATGGGATGGGATGGGATCCCTGGGATTGGATGGGATCCCTGGGATGGGATGGGATCCTTGGGATGGCATCCTTGGGATTGGATCACTCAGAAGGGATGGGATCGGATGGGATCGCTGGGATTGGATCACTGGGATGGTATCGGATCCCAGGGACGGCCTCCCAGGGATGGGATGGGATCCCTGGGATGGGATCCCTGGGATGGGATGTGATCCCTGGAATGGGATGGGATGGGATGGAATGGGATGGGATGTCTGGGATGAGATGGGATCCCTGGGATGGGATGGGATCCCTGGGATGGGATGGGATCTCTGGTATGGGTTGGGATCCCTGGGATTGGATCCCTGGGATGGGATGGGATCCCTGGGATGGGATGGGATCCCTGGCAAGGGAAGGGATGGGATTCCTGGGTTGGGAATGGATAGGTTCCCTTGGATGGGACGGGATGGGATGGGACCCCTGGGATGGGATGGAATCCCTGGGATGGGATAGCTGGGATGGGATTGGATCCCTGGAATGGGATGGGATCCCTGCGATGGGTTGAGATCTCTGGGATGGGATCCCTCGGATGGGATAGGATCCCTGGGATGGGATGCCTGGGATGGGATGGGATGGGATGGCATGGCATGGGATCCCTGGGATGAGATGGGCTGGGATGGGATCCCAGAGATGGGATGGGATGGGATGGAATAAGATTGGATGGGGTGGGTTCCATGGGATGGGATCCCTGGGATGGGATGGGATGGGATGGGATGGGATCCCTGGGATGGCATGGGATGGGGTCGGATGGGATGGGATGGGATCCCTGGGATGGGATGGGATGGGATGGGATGGGATCCCTGGGATGGGTTGGGATCTATGGGATGGGATGGGTTGGGATGGGATAGGATCCATGGGATGGGATGGGATGGGATCCCAGGGATGGGAACAGCGGAAATGGGATCCCTGGGATGGGATGGGATCCCTGGGATGGGATGGGATGGGTTGGAATGGGATGGGATCCCTGGGACGGGACGGGATGGGATCCCTGGGATGGGAACAGATGAAATGGGATCCATGGGATGGGATGGAATCCCTGGGATGGGATATCTGGGATGGGATGGGATCCCTGGGATGGAATGGGATCCCTGGGATGGGTTGGGATCCCTGGGATGGGATGGGATCCCTGGGATGTGATCCCTGGAATGTGATCCCTCGTATGGGATGGGATCCCTGGGATGGGATGGAATCCCTGGGATGGGATCCCTGGGATGGGATGGGATCCCTGGGATGGGATGGGATGGGATGGGATGGGATGGGATGGGATGGGTTGGGATGGGATGGGATGGGATGGGATGGGATTGGATAGGATAGGATGGGATGGGACGGCATTTGATGGGATGGGATGGGATGGGATGGGATGGGATGGGATGGGATGGGATGGGATCCCTGGGATGGGATGGGATCCCTGGGATGGTGATGGGATCCCTGGGATGGGATGGGATGGGATCCCTGGATTGGGATGGGATCCCTCGGATGGGATCCCGGGGATGGGATGGGATGGAATCCCTGGAATGGGATGGGATCCCTGGAAAGGGAAGAGATGGGATTCCTGGGTTGGGAATGGATTGGATCCCTTGGATGGGACGGGGTGGGATAGGATACCTGGGATGGGAACAGATGGGATAGGATCCCTGGGATGGGATGGAACCCCTGGGATGGGATAGCTGGGATGGGATTGGATCCCTGGGATGGGATGGGATCCCTGGGATGGTATGAGATCCGTGGGATGGGATAGGATCCCTGGGATGGGATGCTTGGGATGGGATGGGATGGGATGGGATGGGTTTGGATGGGATGGAATCCCTGGGATGGGATGGGATGGGATGGGTTGGGATGGCATGGCATGGGATCCCTGGGATGAGATGGGATCCCTGGGATGGGATGGGATCTCTGGCATGGGTTGAGATCCCTGGGATTGGATCCCTGGGATGGGATGGGATCCCTGGAAAGGGATGGGATCCCTGGCAAGGGAAGGGATGGGATTCCGGGGTTGGGAATGGATGGGTTCCCTTGGATGGGACGGGATGAGATAGGATACTTGGGATGGGAACAGATGGGATGGGATCCTTGGGATGGGATGGGATCCCTGGGATGGGATGAGATCCCTCGGATGGAATGCCTGGGATGGGATGGGTTTTGATGGGATGGGATCCCTGGGATGGGATGGGATGGGCTGGAATGGGATCCCTGGGATGGGATGGGATGGGATGGGATCCCTGGGATGGGATGGGATGGGATGGGATGGAATAAGATGGAATGGGATGGGTTCCATGGGATGGGATCCCTGGAATGGGATGGGATGGGATGGAATCCCTGGGATGGGATAGGATCGCTGGGATTGGATCACTGGGATGGGATGGGATCCCTCGTGTAGGATTCCTAGGATGGGATGGGATGGGATGGGATGGGATGGGATGGGATGGGATGGGATGGGATGGGATGGGATGGGATGGGTTGGGATGGGATGGGATGCGATGGGATGGGATCCCTGGGATGGGATTAGATCCCTGGGATGGCATGGGATGGGATCGGATGGGATGGGATGCGATCCCTGGGATGGGATGGGATGGGATTGGATCCATGGGATGGGATGGGATGGGATGGGATCCCAGGGATGGGAACAGATGAAAGGGGATCCCTGGGATGGGATGGAATCCCTGAGATGGGATAGCTGGGATGGGATGGGATCCCTGGGATGGGATGGGATGGGTTGGAATGGGATGGGATCCCTGGGATGGGATGGGATGGGATCCCTGGGATAGGAACAGATGAAATGGGATCCCTGGGATGGGATGGGATCCCTGGGATGGTGATGGGATCCCTGGGATGGGATGGGATGGGATCCCTGGATTGGGATGGGATCCCTGGGATGGGATCCGGGGGATGGGATGGGATCCCTGGGATGGGATGGGATCCCTGGGATGGGATGGGATCTCTGGTATGGGTTGGGATCCCTGGGATTTGATCCCTGGGACGGGATGGAATCCCTGGAATGGGATGGGATCCCTGGAAAGGGAAGAGATGGGATTCCTGGGTTGGGAATGGATTGGATCCCTTGGATGGGACGGGGTGGGATAGGATACCTGGGATGGGAACAGATGGGATAGGATCCCTGGGATGGGATGGAATCCCTGGGATGGGATAGCTGGGATGGGATTGGATCCCTGGGATGGGATGGGATCCCTGGGATGGTATGAGATCCCTGGGATGGGATAGGATCCCTGGGATGGGATGCCTGGGATGGGATGGGATGGGATGGGATGGGATGGGATGGGATGGGATGGGATGGGATGGGATGGGTTTGGATGGGATGGCATCCCTGGGATGGGATGGGATGGGTTGGGATGGCATGGCATGGGATCCCTGGGATGAGATGGGATCCCTGGGATGGGATGGGGTCTCTGGCATGGGTTGGGATCCCTGGGATTGGATCCCTGGGATGCGATGGGATCCCTGGAATGGGATGGGATCCCTGGCAAGGGAAGGGATGGGATTCCGGGGTTGGGAATGGATGGGTCCCCTTGGATGGGACGGGATGAGATAGGATACTTGGGATGGGAACAGATGGGATGGGATCCCTGGGATGGGATGGAATCCCTGGGAAGGGATGAGATCCCTGGGATGGGATCCCTGGGATGGGATAGGATCCCTCGGATGGGATGCCTGGGATGGGATGGGTTTGGATGGGATGGGATCCCTGGGATGCGATGGGATGGGCTGGAATGGGATCCCTGGGATGGGATGGGATGGGATCCCTGGGATGGGATGGGATGGGATGGAATAAGATGGAATGGGATGGGTTCCATGGGATGGCATCCCTGGGATGGGATGGGATGGGATGGGATCCCTGGGATGGGATCCCTGGGATGGGATGGGATGAGATCCCTGGATTGGGATGGGATCCCGGGGATGGGATCCCGGGGATGGGATGGGATGGGATGAGATGGGATGGGATCCATGGGATGGGATGGGATCCCTGGGATTGGATGGGATCCCTGGGATGGGATGGGATCCTTGGGATGGCATCCTTGGGATTGGATCACTCAGAAGGGATGGGATCGGATGGGATCGCTGGGATTGGATCACTGGGATGGTATCGGATCCCAGGGACGGCCTCCCAGGGATGGGATGGGATCCCTGGGATGGGATCCCTGGGATGGGATGTGATCCCTGGAATGGGATGGGATGGGATGGAATGGGATGGGATGTCTGGGATGAGATGGGATCCCTGGGATGGGATGGGATCCCTGGGATGGGATGGGATCTCTGGTATGGGTTGGGATCCCTGGGATTGGATCCCTGGGATGGGATGGGATCCCTGGGATGGGATGGGATCCCTGGCAAGGGAAGGGATGGGATTCCTGGGTTGGGAATGGATAGGTTCCCTTGGATGGGACGGGATGGGATGGGACCCCTGGGATGGGATGGAATCCCTGGGATGGGATAGCTGGGATGGGATTGGATCCCTGGAATGGGATGGGATCCCTGCGATGGGTTGAGATCTCTGGGATGGGATCCCTCGGATGGGATAGGATCCCTGGGATGGGATGCCTGGGATGGGATGGGATGGGATGGCATGGCATGGGATCCCTGGGATGAGATGGGCTGGGATGGGATCCCAGAGATGGGATGGGATGGGATGGAATAAGATTGGATGGGGTGGGTTCCATGGGATGGGATCCCTGGGATGGGATGGGATGGGATGGGATGGGATCCCTGGGATGGCATGGGATGGGGTCGGATGGGATGGGATGGGATCCCTGGGATGGGATGGGATGGGATGGGATGGGATCCCTGGGATGGGTTGGGATCTATGGGATGGGATGGGTTGGGATGGGATAGGATCCATGGGATGGGATGGGATGGGATCCCAGGGATGGGAACAGCGGAAATGGGATCCCTGGGATGGGATGGGATCCCTGGGATGGGATGGGATGGGTTGGAATGGGATGGGATCCCTGGGACGGGACGGGATGGGATCCCTGGGATGGGAACAGATGAAATGGGATCCATGGGATGGGATGGAATCCCTGGGATGGGATATCTGGGATGGGATGGGATCCCTGGGATGGAATGGGATCCCTGGGATGGGTTGGGATCCCTGGGATGGGATGGGATCCCTGGGATGTGATCCCTGGAATGTGATCCCTCGTATGGGATGGGATCCCTGGGATGGGATGGAATCCCTGGGATGGGATCCCTGGGATGGGATGGGATCCCTGGGATGGGATGGGATGGGATGGGATGGGATGGGATGGGATGGGATGGGTTGGGATGGGATGGGATGGGATGGGATGGGATTGGATAGGATAGGATGGGATGGGACGGCATTTGATGGGATGGGATGGGATGGGATGGGATGGGATGGGATGGGATGGGATGGGATGGGATCCCTGGGATGGGATGGGATCCCTGGGATGGTGATGGGATCCCTGGGATGGGATGGGATGGGATCCCTGGATTGGGATGGGATCCCTCGGATGGGATCCCGGGGATGGGATGGGATGGAATCCCTGGAATGGGATGGGATCCCTGGAAAGGGAAGAGATGGGATTCCTGGGTTGGGAATGGATTGGATCCCTTGGATGGGACGGGGTGGGATAGGATACCTGGGATGGGAACAGATGGGATAGGATCCCTGGGATGGGATGGAACCCCTGGGATGGGATAGCTGGGATGGGATTGGATCCCTGGGATGGGATGGGATCCCTGGGATGGTATGAGATCCGTGGGATGGGATAGGATCCCTGGGATGGGATGCTTGGGATGGGATGGGATGGGATGGGATGGGTTTGGATGGGATGGAATCCCTGGGATGGGATGGGATGGGATGGGTTGGGATGGCATGGCATGGGATCCCTGGGATGAGATGGGATCCCTGGGATGGGATGGGATCTCTGGCATGGGTTGAGATCCCTGGGATTGGATCCCTGGGATGGGATGGGATCCCTGGAAAGGGATGGGATCCCTGGCAAGGGAAGGGATGGGATTCCGGGGTTGGGAATGGATGGGTTCCCTTGGATGGGACGGGATGAGATAGGATACTTGGGATGGGAACAGATGGGATGGGATCCTTGGGATGGGATGGGATCCCTGGGATGGGATGAGATCCCTCGGATGGAATGCCTGGGATGGGATGGGTTTTGATGGGATGGGATCCCTGGGATGGGATGGGATGGGCTGGAATGGGATCCCTGGGATGGGATGGGATGGGATGGGATCCCTGGGATGGGATGGGATGGGATGGGATGGAATAAGATGGAATGGGATGGGTTCCATGGGATGGGATCCCTGGAATGGGATGGGATGGGATGGAATCCCTGGGATGGGATAGGATCGCTGGGATTGGATCACTGGGATGGGATGGGATCCCTCGTGTAGGATTCCTAGGATGGGATGGGATGGGATGGGATGGGATGGGATGGGATGGGATGGGATGGGATGGGATGGGATGGGATGGGTTGGGATGGGATGGGATGCGATGGGATGGGATCCCTGGGATGGGATTAGATCCCTGGGATGGCATGGGATGGGATCGGATGGGATGGGATGGGATGCGATCCCTGGGATGGGATGGGATGGGATTGGATCCATGGGATGGGATGGGATGGGATGGGATCCCAGGGATGGGAACAGATGAAAGGGGATCCCTGGGATGGGATGGAATCCCTGAGATGGGATAGCTGGGATGGGATGGGATCCCTGGGATGGGATGGGATGGGTTGGAATGGGATGGGATCCCTGGGATGGGATGGGATGGGATCCCTGGGATAGGAACAGATGAAATGGGATCCCTGGGATGGGATGGGATCCCTGGGATGGTGATGGGATCCCTGGGATGGGATGGGATGGGATCCCTGGATTGGGATGGGATCCCTGGGATGGGATCCGGGGGATGGGATGGGATCCCTGGGATGGGATGGGATCCCTGGGATGGGATGGGATCTCTGGTATGGGTTGGGATCCCTGGGATTTGATCCCTGGGACGGGATGGAATCCCTGGAATGGGATGGGATCCCTGGAAAGGGAAGAGATGGGATTCCTGGGTTGGGAATGGATTGGATCCCTTGGATGGGACGGGGTGGGATAGGATACCTGGGATGGGAACAGATGGGATAGGATCCCTGGGATGGGATGGAATCCCTGGGATGGGATAGCTGGGATGGGATTGGATCCCTGGGATGGGATGGGATCCCTGGGATGGTATGAGATCCCTGGGATGGGATAGGATCCCTGGGATGGGATGCCTGGGATGGGATGGGATGGGATGGGATGGGATGGGATGGGATGGGATGGGATGGGATGGGATGGGATGGGTTTGGATGGGATGGCATCCCTGGGATGGGATGGGATGGGTTGGGATGGCATGGCATGGGACCCCTGGGATGAGATGGGATCCCTGGGATGGGATGGGGTCTCTGGCATGGGTTGGGATCCCTGGGATTGGATCCCTGGGATGCGATGGGATCCCTGGAATGGGATGGGATCCCTGGCAAGGGAAGGGATGGGATTCCGGGGTTGGGAATGGATGGGTCCCCTTGGATGGGACGGGATGAGATAGGATACTTGGGATGGGAACAGATGGGATGGGATCCCTGGGATGGGATGGAATCCCTGGGAAGGGATGAGATCCCTGGGATGGGATCCCTGGGATGGGATAGGATCCCTCGGATGGGATGCCTGGGATGGGATGGGTTTGGATGGGATGGGATCCCTGGGATGCGATGGGATGGGCTGGAATGGGATCCCTGGGATGGGATGGGATGGGATCCCTGGGATGGGATGGGATGGGATGGAATAAGATGGAATGGGATGGGTTCCATGGGATGGCATCCCTGGGATGGGATGGGATGGGATGGAATCCCTGGGATGGGATAGGATCGCTGGGATTGGATCACTGGGATGGGATCCCTCGTGTGGGATTCCTAGGATGGGATGGGATGGGATGGGATGGGATGGGATGGGATGGGATGGGATGGGATGGGATCCCTGGGATGGGATGGGATCCCTGGGATGGCATGGGATGGGATCGGATGGGATGGGATGGGATGGGATGCGATCCCTGGGATGGGATGGGATGGGATTGGATCCATGGGATGGGATGGGATGGGATCCCAGGGATGGGAACAGATGAAATGGGATCCCTGGGATGGGATGGAATCCCTGAGATTGGATAGCTGGGATGGGATGGGATGGGTTGGAATGGGATGGGATCCCTGGGATGGGATGGGATGGGATCCCTGTGATGGGAACAGATGAAATGGGATCCCTGGGATGGGATGGAATCCCTGGGATGGGATAGCTGGGATGGAATGGGATCCCTGGGATGGAATGGGATCCCTGGGATGGGATGGGATCCCTGGGATGGGATGGGATCCCTGGGTTGGGATCCCAGGAATGTGATCCCTCGTATGGGATGGGATCCCTGGGATGGGATAGCTGGGATGGAATGGGATCCCTGGGATGGAATGGGATCCCTGGGATGGGATGGGATCCCTGGGATGGGATGGGATCCCTGGGATGGGATGGGATGGGATCCCTGTGATGGGAACAGATGAAATGGGATCCCTGGGATGGGATGGAATCCCTGGGATGGGATAGCTGGGATGGAATGGGATCCCTGGGATGGAATGGGATCCCTGGGATGGGATGGGATCCCTGGGATTGGATGGGATCCCTGGGTTGGGATCCCAGGAATGTGATCCCTCGTATGGGATGGGATCCCTGGGACGGGATGGAATCCCTGGGATGGGATCCCTGGGATGGGATGGGATCCCTGGGAAGGGATCCCGGGGATCGGATGGGATGGGATGGGATGGGATGGGATGAGATGGGATGGGATCCCTGGGATGGGATGGAATCCCTGGGATGGGATCCCTGGGATGGGATGGGATCCCTGGGAAGGGATGGGATCCCTGGGAAGGGATCCGAGGGATGGGATGGGATGGGATGGTATCCCTGGGATGGGATGGGATGGAATGGCGTGGGATCCCTGGGATGAGATGGGCTGGGATGGGATCCCTGGGGTGGGAAGGGATGGGATGGAATGGGATGGGATAGGATGCGTTCCATTGGATGGGATCCCGGGGATGGGATGGTATCCCTGGGATGGGATAGGATCGCTGGGATTGGATCACTGGAATGGGATGGGATCCCTGGTGTGTGATTCCTAGGATGGGATGGGATGGGATGGGATGGGATGGGATGGGATGGGATGGGATGGGATGGCATCCCTGGGATGGGATGGGATCCATGGGATGGGCTGGGATTGGATCCATGGGATGGGATGGGATGGGATCCCTGGGATGGGAACAGATGAAATGGGATACCTGGGATGGGATAGCTGGGATGGGATGGGATCCCTGGGATGGAATGGGATCCCTGCAATGGGTTGGGATCCCTGGGATGGGATGGGATCCCTGGGTTGGGATCCCAGGAATGTGATCCCTGGGATGGGATGGGATCCCTGGAATGGGATGGGATCCCTGGAAAGGGAAGGGATGGGATTCCTGGGTTGGGAATGGATGGGATCCCTTGGATGGGACGGGGTGGGATAGGATACCTGGGATGGGAACAGATGGGATAGGATCCCTGGGATGGGATGGAATCCCTGGGATGGGATGGGATGGGATGGGATGGTATGAGATCCCTGGGATGGGATCTCTGGAATGGGATGGGATCCCTGGGATGAGATGGGCTGGGATGGGATCCCTGGGATGGGATGGGATGGGAATGGGACAGGATGGGATGGGTTGGCATGGGATGGGATGGGATGGGATCCCTGGGATGGGATGGGATTCCTGGGATGGGATGGGAACTCTGGTATGGGTTGGGATCCCTGGGATTGGATCCCTGGGATGGGATGGGATCCCTCGAATGGGATGGGATCCATGGCAAGGGAAGGGATAGGATTCCTGGGTTGGGAATGGATGGGTTCCCTTGGATGGGTCGGGATGGGATAGGATCCTTGGGATGGGAACAGATGGGATGGGATCCCTGTGATGGGATGGAATCCGTGGGATGGGATAGGTCGGATGGGATTGGATCCCTGGAATGGGATGGGATCCCTGGCATGGGATGAGATCCCTGGGATGGGATCCCTGGGATGGGATAGGATCCCTGGGATGGGATGCCTGGGTTAGGTTGGGATGGGTTTGGATGGGATTGGATCCCTGGGATGGGATGGGATGGGATGGGATGGCATGGCATGGATTCCCTGGGATGAGATGGGCTGGGATGGGATCCCTGGGGTGGGAAGGGATGGGATGGAATGGGATGGCATGGGATGCGTTCCATGGGATGGGATCCCTGGGATGGGATGGGATCCCTGGGATGGGATGTGTTGGGATGGGATTGGATCCATGGGATGTGATGGGATGGGATCCGAGGGATGGGAACAGATGAAATGGAATCCCTGGGATGGGATGGAATCCCTGGGATGGGATGGCTGGGATGGGATGGGATCCCTGGGATGGGATGGGATGGGATGGGTTGGAATGGGATGGAATCCCTGGGATGGGATGGCTGTGATGGGATGGGATGGGATGGGATGGGATGGGATGGGATGGGATGGGATGGGATGGGATTGGATGGGATGGGATGGGATGGGATGGGTTGGGATGGGATGGGATCCCTGGGATGGGATGGGATCCCTGGGATGGGATATCTGGGATGGGATGTGATGGGACGGGATGGGATGGGATGGGATGGGATCCCTGGGATGGGATGGGACGGGATGGGATCGGATGGGATGGGATGCCATGGCATGGGATCCGCGGGATGAGATGGGATGGGATGGGATACGTGGGATGGGATGGGATCCCTGGGATGGGATGGGATGAGATGGGATGGGATGGGATGGGATGGGATCCCTGGGTTGGGACTGGTTGGGATGGGATACCTGGGATGGGATGGGATGGGATGGGATGGGATGGGATGGGATGGGATGGGATGGGATGGGATGGTATGGGATGGGATTGGATGGGATGGGGTGGGATGGGATGGGATGGGATTGGCTACAATGGGTTGGGATGGGATGGGATCGATGGGATGGGATGGGATGAAATGGGATCCCTGGGATGGTAAGGAGAGGATCCCTGGGATGGGATGGGATACCTGGTATGGGATCCCTAGGATGGGATGGGAGAGGAGGGGATGGGATGGGATAGGATGGGATGGGATGGGGTAGGATGGGATGGGTTGGGATGGGATGGGATCCCTGGGATGGGATGGGATCCCTGGGATGGGATCTCTGGGATGGGATGGTATCCATGGGATGGGATGGGTTGGGATGGGATGGAATCCCTGGGATGGGGACCCGGGGATGGGATGGGATCTCTGGTATGGGATCCCTGGGATGGGATGGGATGGGATTGGATGGGATGGGATCGGATGGGATCCCTGTG
Source organism: Sturnus vulgaris (assembly GCF_052056855.1). Lineage (NCBI taxonomy): Eukaryota > Metazoa > Chordata > Aves > Passeriformes > Sturnidae > Sturnus > Sturnus vulgaris. Next base: position 13,549,406 of record NC_142282.1, read on the forward strand.
ATGGGATGGGATGGGATCCTTGGGATGGGATGGGATCCCTGGGACGGGATATCCCGGTTGGGATGTGATGGGACGGGATGGGATGGGGTGGGAAGGGATGGGATGGGATGGGATGGGATGGGATGGGAAGGGTTTGGATGGGACGGGATCCCTGGGATGGGATGGGATGGGATGGGATGCCATGGCATGGGATCCGCGGGATGAGATGGGATGGGATGGGATACGTGGGATGGGATGGGATCCCTGGGATGGGATGGGATGAGATGGGATGGGATGGGATGGGATGGGATGGGATCCCTGGGTTGGGATTGGTTGGGATGGGATACCTGGGATGGGCTGGAATCCCTGGGATGAGATTCCTGGGATGGGATGGGATGGGATGGGATGGGATGGGATGGGATGGGATGGGATGGGGTGGGATGGGATGGGACGGGATGGGATGGGATGGGATGGGATGGGATGGGATGGGATCCCTGCGATGGGATGGGATGGTATGGTATAGCTGGGATGGTGTCCCTGGGATGGGATGGGAGGGGATGGGATGGGATGGGATGGGATGGGATGGGATGGGATGGGATCCCTGGGATGGGATGGGATGGGATCCCTGGGATGGGATCCCTGGGATGGGATCCCTGGAATGTGATCCCTGGGATGGGATGGGATCCCTGGGATGGGATGGAATCCCTGGGATGGGATCCCTGGGATGGGATGGGATCCCTGGGATGGGATCTCTGGGATGGGATGGTATCCCTGGGATGGGATGGGTAGGGATGGGATGGAATCCCTGGGATGGGGACCCGGGGATGGGATCTCTGGTATGGGATCCCTGGAATGGGATGGGATGGGATCCTTGGGATGGGATGGGATCCCTGGGACGGGATATCTGGGATGGGATGTGATGGGACGGGATGGGATGGGATGGGGTGGGAAGGGATGGGATGGGCTACAATGGGATGGGATGGGATGGGATTGGATGGGATGGGATGGGATGGGAAGGGTTTGGATGGGACGGGATCCCTGGGATGGGATGGGATGGGATGGGATGGGATGGGATGGGATGGGATGCCATGGCATGGGATCCGCGGGATGAGATGGGATGGGATGGGATACGTGGGATGGGATGGGATCCCTGGGATGTGATGGGATGAGATGGGATGGGATGGGATGGGATCCCTGGGTTGGGATTGGTTGGGATGGGATACCTGGGATGGGCTGGAATCCCTGGGATGAGATCCCTGGGATGGGATGGGATGGGGTGGCATGGGATGGTATGGGATGGGATTGGATGGGATGGGGTGGGATGGGATGGGATGGGATGGGATGGGATTGGCTACAATGGGTTGGGATGGGATGGGATGGGATCGATGGGATGGGATGGGATGGGATGGAATGGGATCCCTGGGATGGGATGAGATGGGATCCCAGGGTTGGAATACCTGGATTGTGATCCCTCGTATGGGTTGGGATCCCTGGGATGGGATGGAACCTCTGTAATGGGATCCCGGGGATGGGATGGGATCCCTGGGATGGGATCCCTGTGATGGGATCCCTGGGATGGGATGGGATGCGATGGGGTAGGATGGGATGGGGTAGGATGTGATGGGATGGGTTGGGATGGGATGGGATCCCTGGGATGGGATGGGATCCCTGGGATGGGATCTCTGGGATCGGATGGTATCCATGGGATGGGATGTGTTGGGATGGGATGGAATCCCTGGGATGGGGACCCGGGGATGGGATGGGATCCCTGGTATGGGATCCCTGGGATGGGATGGGATGGGATGGGATCCCTGGGATGGGATCCCTGGGATGGGATCCCTGGAATGTGATCCCTGGAATGGGATGGGATCCCTGGGATGGGATGGAATCCCTGGGATGGGATCCCTGGGATGGATGGGATGGGTTGGAATGGGATGGGATCCCTGGGTTGGGATGGCTTCCATGGGATGGGATCCCTGGGATGGGATGGGATGGGATGGGATGGGATGGGATCCCTTGGATGGGATGGGATGGGATGGGATGCCTGGGATGGGATGGGATGGGATCCGTGGGATGGGATGTGATCCCTGGGATGGGATGGGGTGAGATGGGATGGGATGGGATCCCTGGGATTGGATGGGATGGGATTCCTGGGTTAGGATTGGTTGGGATGGGATACCTGGGATGGGATGGGATACCTGGTATGGGATGGAATCCCTGGGATGAGATCGCTGGGATGGGATGTGATGGGATGGGATGCGATGGGATGGGATGGGATCCCTGCGATGGGATGGGATGGTATGGTATCCCTGGGATGGTGTCCCTGGGATGGGATGGGATGGGATGGGATGGGATGGGATGGGATGGGATGGGATGGGATGGGATTGGATGGGATGGGGTGGGATGGGATGGGATTGGCTACAATGGGTTGGGATGGGATGGGATCGATGGGATGGGATGGGATGGGATGAAATAGGATCCCTGGGATGGTACGGAATGGGATCCCTGGGATGGGATGGGATACCTTGTATGGGATCCCTGGGATGGGATGGGATGGGATGGGATGGGATGGGGTAGGATGGGATGGGATGGGGTAGGATGGGATGGGATGGGTTGGGATGGGATGGGATCCCGGGTATGGGATGGGATCCCTGGGATGGGATCTCTGGGATCGGATGGTATCCATGGGATGGGATGTGTTGGGATGGGATGGAATCCCTGGGATGGGGACCTGGGGATGGGATGGGATCCCTGGTATGGGATCCCTGGGATGGGATGGGATGGGATGGGATGGGATGGGATCCCTGGGATGGGATCCCTGGGATGGGATCCCTGGAATGTGATCCCTGGGATGGGATGGGATCCCTGGGATGGGATGGAATCCCTGGGATGGGATCCCTGGGATGGGATGGGATCCCTGGGATGGGATCTCTGGGATGGGATGGTATCCATGGGATGGGATGGGTTGGGATGGAATCCCTGGGATGGGGACCCGGGGATGGGATCTCTGGTATGGGATCCCTGGGATGGGATGGGATTGGATGGGATGGAATGGGATCGGATGGGATCCCTGGGATGGGATGGGATGGGATCCTTGGGATGGGATGGGATCCCTGGGTAGGGATCCGAGGGATGGGATGGGATGGGATGGAATGGCATGGGATCCCTGGGATGAGATGGGCTGGGATGGGATCCCTGGGGTGGGAAGGGATGGGATGGAATGGGATGGGATGGGATGCGTTCCATTGGATGGGATCCCGGGGATGGGATGGTATCCCTGGGATGGGATAGGATCGCTGGGATTGGATCACTGGGATGGGATGGGATCCCTGGTGTGTGATTCCTAGGATGGGATGGGATGGGATGGGATGGGATGGGATGGGATGGGATGGGATGGGATCCCTGGGATGGGATGGGATGGGATGGGATGGGATCCCTGGGATGGGATGGGATCCATGGGATGGGATGGGATGGGATGGGATGGGATGGGATGGGATGGGATGGGATGGGATCCCTGGGATGGGATGGGATCCATGGGATGGGCTGGGATTGGATCCATGGGATGGGATGGGATGGGATGGGTTGGAATGGGATGGGATCCCTGGGATTGGATGGGATGGGATCCCTGGGATGGGAACAGATGAAATGGGATCCCTGGGATGGGATAGCTAGGTTGGGATGGGATCCCTGGGATGGAATGGGATCCCTGCAATGGGTTGGGATCCCTGGGATGGGATGGGATCCCTGGGTTGGGATCCCAGGAATGTGATCCCTGGGATGGGATGGGATCCCTGGAATGGGATGGGATCCCTGGAAAAGGAAGGGATGGGATTCCTGGGTTGGGAATGGATGGGATCCCTTGGATGGGACGGGGTGGGATAGGATACCTGGGATGTGATGGGATGGGATCCGAGGGATGGGAACAGATGAAATGGGATCCCTGGGATGGGACGGGATGGGACGGGATCCCTGGGATGGGATAGAATCGCTGGGATTGGATCACTGGGATGGGATTGGATCCCTGGGATGGGATGAGATGGGATCCCAGGGATGGGATCCCTGTGATGGGATCCCTGGGATGGGATGGGATGGGATGGGATGGGATGGGATGGGATGGGATGGGATGGGATGGGAAGGGATGGGATGGGATGGAAAGGGATGGGATGGGATCCCTGGGATGAAATAAGATCCCTGGGATGGGATGGGATCCCTGGGATGGGATGGGATCCCTGGGATGGCATGGGATGGGATGGGATGGGATGGGATGGGGTGGGATGGGATTGGTGGGAATGGGATGGGATCCCTGGGATGGGATCGGAGGGGCTCCCTGGGATGGGATGGGATGGGATCCCTGGGATGGGATGGGATCCCTGAGATGGGATGTGTTCACTGGGATGGGATGGGATCCCTGGAATGGGATGGGATGGGATGGGATGGGATTCCTGGGATGGGATGGGATGGGATCCCTGGAATGGGATCCCTGGGATAGTATGGGATTCCTGCATTGGAATCGAATCCCTGGGATGGCATCCGTGAGATGGGATGGGATCTCTGACATGGGATCCCTGGGATGGGATGTGATCCCTGGGATGAGATGGGATGGGATGGAATGGGATGGGATCCCTGGAATGGGATGGGATCCCTGGGATGTTATCCCTGGGATGGGATGGGATCCCTGGGATGGGATGGAATCCCTGGGATGGGATCGCGGTGATGGAATGGGATGGGATGGGATCCCTGGGATGGGATGGGATGGGATGGGATGGGATGGGATGGGATGGGAAGGGATGGCATGGGATGGGAAGGGAGGGGATGGGATCCCTGGGATGGGATGGGATCCCTGGGATGGCATGGGATGGGATCGGATGGGATGGGATGGAATGGGATGGGATGGGGTGGGATGGGATTGGTTGGGATGGGATGCGATCCCTGGGATGATATGGGATGGGATGGGATGGGATCCCTGGGATGGGGTGGGATCCATGGGATGGGATGGTTTGGGATAGGATTTCTGGGATTGGATCCCTGGGATGAGATGGGATCCCTGGGATGGGATCCCTGGGATGGGATGGGATGGGATGGGATCCCTGGGATGTTATGGGATCCGTGGGATGTGATGGGATGGGATTCCTGGGATGGGAATGGGTGGGATGGGATGGGATGGGATGGGATGGGATGGGATCCCTGGGATGGGATACCTGGGATGGGAATGGGTGGGATGGGATGGGATCGGATGGGATTGGATGGGATGGGATGGGATCCCTGGGATGGGATGGGATGCGATGGGATTGGATGGGATCCCTGGGATGGGATCGGATGGGATCCCTGGGATGGGATGGGATGGGATGGGATGGGATGGGATGGGATGGGATGGGATGCGATGGGATTGGATGGGATCCCTGGGATGGGATCGGATGGGATCCCTGGGATGGGATGGGATGGGATTGGATGGGATGGGATGGGATCCCTGGGATGGGATGGGATCCCTGGGATGGGATGTGTTCACTGGGATGGGATGGGATCCCTGGAATGGGATGGGATGGGATGGGATGGGATGGGATGGGAAGGGATCCCTGGGATGGGATGGGATCCCTGGGATGGGATGAGTTCACTGGGATGGGATGGGATCCCTGGAATGGGATGGGATGGGATTCCTGGGATGGGATGGGATCCCTGGAATGGGATCCCTGGGATAGTATGGGATTCCTGCGTTGGGATCGAATCCCTGGGATGGCACCCGTGAGATGGGATGGGATCTCTGACATAGGATCCCTGGGTGGGATGTGATCCCTGGGATGAGATGGGATGGGATGGAATGGGATGGGATCCCTGGGATGGGATGGGATGGGGTGGGATGTTATCCCTGGGATGGGATGGGATCCCTGGGATGGGGTGGGATGGGAAGGGATGGGATAGGATGGGATGGGATGGGATGCGATGGGATGGGATGGGATCCCTGGGATGGGATGGGATGGGATGGGATGGGATGGGATGGGATGGGATGGCATCCCTGGGATGGGATCCCTGGGATGGGATCCCTCGGATGGGATCCATGGGATGGGATGGGTTGGGATGGGTTGGGAACCGTTGGATGGGATCTTATGGGATCCCTGGGATGAGATGGGATGGGATTGGATCCCTGGGATGGGATGAGATGGGATCCTAGCGATGGGATCCCTGGAATGTGATCCCTCGTATGGGATGGGATCCCTGGGATGGGATGGAATCCCTGGGATGGGATCCCGGGGATGGAATGGAATGGGATGGGATGGGATGGGATGGGATGGGATGGGATGGGATGGGATGGGATGGGATGGGATGGGATTGGAAGGGATGGGATGGGATGGGAAGGGATGGGATGGGATCCCTGGGATGGGATGGGATGGGATCCCTGGGATGTTATGGGATCCGTGGGATGTGATGGGATGGGATTCCTGGGATGGGAATGGGTGGGATGGGATGGGATGGGATGGGATGGGATCCCTGGGATGGGATACCTGGGATGGGAATGGGTGGGATGGGATGGGATCGGATGGGATTGGATGGGATGGGATGGGATCCCTGGGATGGGATGGGATGCGATGGGATTGGATGGGATCCCTGGGATGGGATCGGATGGGATCCCTGGGATGGGATGGGATGGGATGGGATGGGATGGGATGGGATGGGATGGGATGCGATGGGATTGGATGGGATCCCTGGGATGGGATCGGATGGGATCCCTGGGATGGGATGGGATGGGATTGGATGGGATGGGATGGGATCCCTGGGATGGGATGGGATCCCTGGGATGGGATGGGATCCCTGGGATGGGATGTGTTCACTGGGATGGGATGGGATCCCTGGAATGGGATGGGATGGGATGGGATGGGATGGGATGGGATGGGATGGGAAGGGATCCCTGGGATGGGATGGGATCCCTGGGATGGGATGAGTTCACTGGGATGGGATGGGATCCCTGGAATGGGATGGGATGGGATTCCTGGGATGGGATGGGATCCCTGGAATGGGATCCCTGGGATAGTATGGGATTCCTGCGTTGGGATCGAATCCCTGGGATGGCACCCGTGAGATGGGATGGGATCTCTGACATAGGATCCCTGGGTGGGATGTGATCCCTGGGATGAGATGGGATGGGATGGAATGGGATGGGATCCCTGGGATGGGATGGGATGGGGTGGGATGTTATCCCTGGGATGGGATGGGATCCCTGGGATGGGGTGGGATGGGAAGGGATGGAATCCCGGGGATGGGGACCCGGGGATGGGATGGGATCGATGGGATGGGATGGGTTGGGATGGGATGGAATCCCTGGGATGGGGACCCGGGGATGGGATGGGATCCCTGGGATGGGATCCCTGGGATGGGATGGGATGGGATGGGATGGGATGGGATGGGATGGGATGGGATGGGATTGGATGGGATGGGAGGGATACCTGGGATGGGATGGGATGGGATGGGCTCCCTGGGATGGGATGGGATGGGTTCCCTGGGATGGGATATCTGGGATGGGATGCGATGGGACGGGATGGGATGGGATGGGGTGGGAAGGGATGGGATGGGCTACAATGGGATGGGATGGGATGGGATGGGATGGGATGGTACCCTTGGATGGGATGGAATGGGATCCCTGAGATGGGATGCGATCCCTGGGATGGGATGGGATTGGATGGGATGGCATGGGTTGGGATGGGTTGGGAACCCTGGGATGGGATGTTATGGGATCCCTGGGATGAGATGGGATGGGATTGGATCCCTGGGATGGGATGAGATGGGATCCCAGGGATGGGATCCCTGTGATGGGATCCCTGGGATGGGATGGGATGGGATGGGATGGGATGGGATGGGATGGGATGGGATGGGATGGGATGGGAAGGGATGGGATGGGATGGAAAGGGATGGGATGGGATCCCTGGGATGAAATAAGATCCCTGGGATGGGATGGGATCCCTGGGATGGCATGGGATGGGAAGGGATGGGATGGGATGGGATGGGATGGGATGGGATGGGATGGGATGGGATGGGGTGGGATGGGATTGGTGGGAATGGGATGGGATCCCTGGGATGGGATCGGAGGGGCTCCCTGGGATGGGATGGGATGGGATCCCTGGGATGGGATGGGATCCCTGAGATGGGATGTGTTCACTGGGATGGGATGGGATCCCTGGAATGGGATGGGATGGGATGGGATGGGATTCCTGGGATGGGATGGGATGGGATCCCTGGAATGGGATCCCTGGGATAGTATGGGATTCCTGCATTGGAATCGAATCCCTGGGATGGCATCCGTGAGATGGGATGGGATCTCTGACATGGGATCCCTGGGATGGGATGTGATCCCTGGGATGAGATGGGATGGGATGGAATGGGATGGGATCCCTGGAATGGGATGGGATCCCTGGGATGTTATCCCTGGGATGGGATGGGATCCCTGGGATGGGATGGAATCCCTGGGATGGGATCGCGGTGATGGAATGGGATGGGATGGGATCCCTGGGATGGGATGGGATGGGATGGGATGGGATGGGATGGGATGGGATGGGATGGGATGGGATGGGATGGGATGGGAAGGGATGGCATGGGATGGGAAGGGAGGGGATGGGATCCCTGGGATGGGATGGGATCCCTGGGATGGCATGGGATGGGATCGGATGGGATGGGATGGAATGGGATGGGATGGGGTGGGATGGGATTGGTTGGGATGGGATGCGATCCCTGGGATGATATGGGATGGGATGGGATGGGATCCCTGGGATGGGATGGGATCCATGGGATGGGATGGTTTGGGATAGGATTTCTGGGATTGGATCCCTGGGATGAGATGGGATCCCTGGGATGGGATCCCTGGGATGGGATGGGATGGGATGGGATGGGATGGGATGGGATCCCTGGGATGTTATGGGATCCGTGGGATGTGATGGGATGGGATTCCTGGGATGGGAATGGGTGGGATGGGATGGGATGGGATGGGATGGGATGGGATCCCTGGGATGGGATACCTGGGATGGGAATGGGTGGGATGGGATGGGATCGGATGGGATTGGATGGGATGGGATGGGATCCCTGGGATGGGATGGGATGCGATGGGATTGGATGGGATCCCTGGGATGGGATCGGATGGGATCCCTGGGATGGGATGGGATGGGATGGGATGGGATGGGATGCGATGGGATTGGATGGGATCCCTGGGATGGGATCGGATGGGATCCCTGGGATGGGATGGGATGGGATTGGATGGGATGGGATAGGATCCCTGGGATGGGATGGGATCCCTGGGATGGGATGTGTTCACTGGGATGGGATGGGATCCCTGGAATGGGATGGGATGGGATGGGATGGGATGGGATGGGATGGGATGGGATGGGATGGGAAGGGATCCCTGGGATGGGATGGGATCCCTGGGATGGGATGAGTTCACTGGGATGGGATGGGATCCCTGGAATGGGATGGAATGGGATTCCTGGGATGGGATGGGATCCCTGGAATGGGATCCCTGGGATAGTATGGGATTCCTGCGTTGGGATCGAATCCCTGGGATGGCACCCGTGAGATGGGATGGGATCTCTGACATAGGATCCCTGGGTGGGATGTGATCCCTGGGATGAGATGGGATGGGATGGAATGGGATGGGATCCCTGGGATGGGATGGGATGGGGTGGGATGTTATCCCTGGGATGGGATGGGATCCCTGGGATGGGGTGGGATGGGAAGGGATGGGATAGGATGGGATGGGATGGGATGCGATGGGATTGGATGGGATCCCTGGGATGGGATCGGATGGGATCCCTGGGATGGGATGGGATGGGATTGGATGGGATGGGATAGGATCCCTGGGATGGGATGGGATCCCTGGGATGGGATGTGTTCACTGGGATGGGATGGGATCCCTGGAATGGGATGGGATGGGATGGGATGGGATGGGATGGGATGGGATGGGATGGGATGGGAAGGGATCCCTGGGATGGGATGGGATCCCTGGGATGGGATGAGTTCACTGGGATGGGATGGGATCCCTGGAATGGGATGGAATGGGATTCCTGGGATGGGATGGGATCCCTGGAATGGGATCCCTGGGATAGTATGGGATTCCTGCGTTGGGATCGAATCCCTGGGATGGCACCCGTGAGATGGGATGGGATCTCTGACATAGGATCCCTGGGTGGGATGTGATCCCTGGGATGAGATGGGATGGGATGGAATGGGATGGGATCCCTGGGATGGGATGGGATGGGGTGGGATGTTATCCCTGGGATGGGATGGGATCCCTGGGATGGGGTGGGATGGGAAGGGATGGGATAGGATAGGATGGGATGGGATGGGATGCGATGGGATGGGATGGGATGGGATGGGATGGGATCCCTGGGATGGGATGGGATGGGATGGGATGGGATGGGATGGGATGGGATGGGATGGCATCCCTGGGATGGGATCCCTGGGATGGGATCCCTCGGATGGGATCCATGGGATGGGATGGGTTGGGATGGGTTGGGAACCGTTGGATGGGATCTTATGGGATCCCTGGGATGAGATGGGATGGGATTGGATCCCTGGGATGGGATGAGATGGGATCCTAGCGATGGGATCCCTGGAATGTGATCCCTCGTATGGAATGGGGTCCCTGGGATGGGATGGAATCCCTGGGATGGGATCCCGGGGATGGAATGGGATGGGATGGGATGGGATGGGATGGGATGTGATGGGATGGGATTGGAAGGGCTGGGATGGGATTGGAAGGGCTGGGATGGGATGGGAAGGGATGGGATGGGATCCCTGGGATGGGATGGGATCCCTGGGATGGCATGGGATGGGATCGGATGGGATGGGATGGGATGGAATGGGATGGGATGGGGTGGGATTGGTTGGGATGGGATGGGATCCCTGGGATGGGAACGGATGGGATCCCTGGGATGGGATGGCATCAATGGGATGGGATCCCTGGGATGGGATGGGATCCCTGGAATGGGATGGGATGGGATTCCTGGGATGGGATGGGATGGGATCCCTGGAATGGGATCCCTGGGATAGTATGGGATCGCTGCGATGGGATCGAATCCCTGGGATGGCATCCTTGAGATGGGATGGGATCTCTGACATGGGATCCCTGGGATGGGATGTGATCCCTGGGATGAGATGGCATGGGATGGAATGGGATGGGATCCCAGGGATGGGATGGGATCCCTGGGATGTTATCCCTGGGATGGGATGGGATGGGATGGGATGGGATGGAATGGGATGGGATCCCTGGGATGGGATGGGATGGGGTGGGATGTTATCCCTGGGATGGGATGGGATGGGAAGGGATGGGATAGGATGGGATGGGATGGGATGCGATGGGATGGGATGGGATGGGATGGGATGGGATGGGATCCCTGGGATGGGATGGAACGGGATGGGATCCCTGGGATGGGATGGGATGGGATGGGATTGGATGGGATGGCATCCCTGGGATGGGATGGGATCCCTGGGATGGGATCCCTCGGATGGGATCCATGGGATGGGATGGGTTGGGATGGGTTGGGAACCGTTGGATGGGATCTTATGGGATCCCTGGGATGAGATGGGATGGGATTGGATCCCTGGGATGGGATGAGATGGGATCCTAGCGATGGGATCCCTGGAATGTGATGCCTCGTATGGGATGGGATCCCTGGGATGGGATGGAATCCCTGGGATGGGATCCCGGGGATGGAATGGGATGGGATGGGATGGGATGGGATGGGATGGGATGGGATGGGATGGGATGGGATGGGATGGGATGGGATTGGAAGGGATGGGATGGGAAGGGATGGGATGGGATCCCTGGGATGGGATGGGATCCCTGGGATGGCATGGGATGGGATCGGATTGGATGGGATGGGATGGAATGGGATGGGATGGGGTGGGATTGGTTGGGATGGGATGGGATCCCTGGGATGGGAACGGATGGGATCCCTAGGATGGGATGGGATCCCTGGGATGGGATCCCTGGGATTGGATGGGATCCCTGGGATGGGATGGGATGGGATCCCTGGAATGGGATCCCTGGGATAGTATGGGATTGCTGCGATGGGATCGAATCCCCGGGATGGCATCCTTGAGATGGGATGGGATCTCTGACATGGGATCCCTGGGATGGGATGTGATCCCTGGGATGAGATGGGATGGGATGGGATCCCAGGGATGGGATGGGATCCCTGGGATTTTATCCCTGGGATGGGATGGGATCCCTGGGATGTTATCCCTGGGATGGGATGGGATCCCTGGGATTGGATGGGATGGGAAGGGATGGGATAGGATGGCATGGGATGCGATGGGATGGGATGGGAAGGGATGGGATTCCTGGGATGGGATGGGATCCCTGGGATGGCATGGGATGGGATTGGATGGGATGGAATGGGATGGGATGGGGTGGGATGGGATTGGTTGGGATGGGATGGGATCCCTGTGATGGGATCGGTTGGGCTCCCTAGGATGGGATGGGATGGGATCCCTGGGATGGGATGGGATCCCTGGGATGGGATGTGTTCACTGGGATGGGATGGGATCCCTGCAATGGGATGGGATGGGTTTCCTGGGATGGGATGGGATGGGATCCCTGGAATGGGATCCCTGGGATAGTATGGGATTCCTGCGTTGGGATCGAATCCCTGGGATGGCATCGGTGAGATGGGATGGGATCTTTGACATGGGATCCCTGGGATGGGATGTGATCCCTGGGATGAGATGGGATGGGATGGAATGGGATGGGATCCCTGGGATGGGATGGAATCCCTGGGATGGGATCCCGGGGATGGAATGGGATGGGATGGGATCCCTGGGATGGGATCCCTGTGATGGGATTCCTGGGATGGGATGGGATGGGATGGGATGGGATGGGATGGGATGGGATGGGATCCCTGGGATGGGATCCCTGGAATGAGATCCCTCGTATGGGATGGGATCCCTGGGATGGGATGGGATTCCTGGGATGGGATGGAATCCCTGGGATGGGATCCCTGGGATGGGATGGGATCCCTGGGATGGGAGCAGATCCCTGGGATGGGATGGGATGGGATTGGATCCCTGGGATGGGATGAGATGGGATCCTAGCGATGGGATCCCTGGAATGTGATCCCTCGTATGGGATGGAATCCCTGGGATGGGATCCCGGGGATGGAATGGGATGGGATGGGATGGGATGGGATGGGATGGGATGGGATGGGATGGGATGGGATGGGATTGGAAGGGATGGGATGGGAAGGGATGGGATGGGATCCCTGGGATGGGATGGGATGGGATTCCTGGGATGGGATGGGATGGGATCCCTGGGATGGGATGGGATCCCTGGGATGGGATGAGTTCACTGGGATGGGATGGGATCCCTGGAATGGGATGGGATGGGATTCCTGGGATGGGATGGGATCCCTGGAATGGGATCCCTGGGATAGTATGGGATTCCTGCGTTGGGATCGAATCCCTGGGATGGCACCCGTGAGATGGGGTGGGATCTCTGACATAGGATCCCTGGGTGGGATGTGATCCCTGGGATGAGATGGGATGGGATGGAATGGGATGGGATCCCTGGGATGGGATGGGATGGGGTGGGATGTTATCCCTGGGATGGGATGGGATCCCTGGGATGGGGTGGGATGGGAAGGGATGGGATAGGATGGGATGGGATGGGATGCGATGGGATGGGATGGGATGGGATCCCTGGGATGGGATGGGATGGGATGGGATGGGATGGGATGGGATGGGATGGCATCCCTGGGATGGGATCCCTGGGATGGGATCCCTCGGATGGGATCCATGGGATGGGATGGGTTGGGATGGGTTGGGAACCGTTGGATGGGATCTTATGGGATCCCTGGGATGAGATGGGATGGGATTGGATCCCTGGGATGGGATGAGATGGGATCCTAGCGATGGGATCCCTGGAATGTGATCCCTCGTATGGGATGGGATCCCTGGGATGGGATGGAATCCCTGGGATGGGATCCCGGGGATGGAATGGGATGGGATGGGATGGGATGGGATGGGATGGGATGGGATGGGATGGGATGGGATTGGAAGGGATGGGATGGGATGGGAAGGGATGGGATGGGATCCCTGGGATGGGATGGGATGGGATCCCTGGGATGTTATGGGATCCGTGGGATGTGATGGGATGGGATTCCTGGGATGGGAATGGGTGGGATGGGATGGGATGGGATGGGATGGGATCCCTGGGATGGGATACCTGGGATGGGAATGGGTGGGATGGGATGGGATCGGATGGGATTGGATGGGATGGGATGGGATCCCTGGGATGGGATGGGATGCGATGGGATTGGATGGGATCCCTGGGATGGGATGGGATGGGATCCCTGGGATGGGATGGGATGGGATGGGATGGGATGGGATGGGATGGGATGGGATGGGATGGGATGGGATGGGATGCGATGGGATTGGATGGGATCCCTGGGATGGGATCGGATGGGATCCCTGGGATGGGATGGGATGGGATTGGATGGGATGGGATGGGATCCCTGGGATGGGATGGGATCCCTGGGATGGGATGGGATCCCTGGGATGGGATGTGTTCACTGGGATGGGATGGGATCCCTGGAATGGGATGGGATGGGATGGGATGGGATGGGATGGGAAGGGATCCCTGGGATGGGATGGGATCCCTGGGATGGGATGAGTTCACTGGGATGGGATGGGATCCCTGGAATGGGATGGGATGGGATTCCTGGGATGGGATGGGATCCCTGGAATGGGATCCCTGGGATAGTATGGGATTCCTGCGTTGGGATCGAATCCCTGGGATGGCACCCGTGAGATGGGATGGGATCTCTGACATAGGATCCCTGGGTGGGATGTGATCCCTGGGATGAGATGGGATGGGATGGAATGGGATGGGATCCCTGGGATGGGATGGGATGGGGTGGGATGTTATCCCTGGGATGGGATGGGATCCCTGGGATGGGGTGGGATGGGAAGGGATGGGATAGGATGGGATGGGATGGGATGCGATGGGATGGGATGGGATGGGATCCCTGGGATGGGATGGGATGGGATGGGATGGGATGGGATGGGATGGGATGGCATCCCTGGGATGGGATCCCTGGGATGGGATCCCTCGGATGGGATCCATGGGATGGGATGGGTTGGGATGGGTTGGGAACCGTTGGATGGGATCTTATGGGATCCCTGGGATGAGATGGGATGGGATTGGATCCCTGGGATGGGATGAGATGGGATCCTAGCGATGGGATCCCTGGAATGTGATCCCTCGTATGGGATGGGATCCCTGGGATGGGATGGAATCCCTGGGATGGGATCCCGGGGATGGAATGGGATGGGATGGGATGGGATGGGATGGGATGGGATGGGATGGGATGGGATGGGATGGGATGGGATTGGAAGGGATGGGATGGGATGGGAAGGGATGGGATGGGATCCCTGGGATGGGATGGGATGGGATCCCTGGGATGTTATGGGATCCGTGGGATGTGATGGGATGGGATTCCTGGGATGGGAATGGGTGGGATGGGATGGGATGGGATGGGATGGGATCCCTGGGATGGGATACCTGGGATGGGAATGGGTGGGATGGGATGGGATCGGATGGGATTGGATGGGATGGGATGGGATCCCTGGGATGGGATGGGATGCGATGGGATTGGATGGGATCCCTGGGATGGGATGGGATGGGATCCCTGGGATGGGATGGGATGGGATGGGATGGGATGGGATGGGATGGGATGGGATGGGATGGGATGGGATGGGATGGGATGCGATGGGATGCGATGGGATTGGATGGGATCCCTGGGATGGGATCGGATGGGATCCCTGGGATGGGATGGGATGGGATTGGATGGGATGGGATGGGATCCCTGGGATGGGATGGGATCCCTGGGATGGGATGGGATCCCTGGGATGGGATGTGTTCACTGGGATGGGATGGGATCCCTGGAATGGGATGGGATGGGATGGGATGGGATGGGATGGGAAGGGATCCCTGGGATGGGATGGGATCCCTGGGATGGGATGAGTTCACTGGGATGGGATGGGATCCCTGGAATGGGATGGGATGGGATTCCTGGGATGGGATGGGATCCCTGGAATGGGATCCCTGGGATAGTATGGGATTCCTGCGTTGGGATCGAATCCCTGGGATGGCACCCGTGAGATGGGATGGGATCTCTGACATAGGATCCCTGGGTGGGATGTGATCCCTGGGATGAGATGGGATGGGATGGAATGGGATGGGATCCCTGGGATGGGATGGGATGGGGTGGGATGTTATCCCTGGGATGGGATGGGATCCCTGGGATGGGGTGGGATGGGAAGGGATGGAATCCCGGGGATGGGGACCCGGGGATGGGATGGGATCGATGGGATGGGATGGGTTGGGATGGGATGGAATCCCTGGGATGGGGACCCGGGGATGGGATGGGATCCCTGGGATGGGATCCCTGGGATGGGATGGGATGGGATGGGATGGGATGGGATGGGATGGGATGGGATGGGATGGGATGGGATTGGATGGGATGGGAGGGATACCTGGGATGGGATGGGATGGGATGGGCTCCCTGGGATGGGATGGGATGGGTTCCCTGGGATGGGATATCTGGGATGGGATGCGATGGGACGGGATGGGATGGGATGGGGTGGGAAGGGATGGGATGGGCTACAATGGGATGGGATGGGATGGGATGGGATGGGATGGTACCCTTGGATGGGATGGAATGGGATCCCTGAGATGGGATGCGATCCCTGGGATGGGATGGGATTGGATGGGATGGCATGGGTTGGGATGGGTTGGGAACCCTGGGATGGGATGTTATGGGATCCCTGGGATGAGATGGGATGGGATTGGATCCCTGGGATGGGATGAGATGGGATCCCAGGGATGGGATCCCTGTGATGGGATCCCTGGGATGGGATGGGATGGGATGGGATGGGATGGGATGGGATGGGATGGGATGGGATGGGATGGGAAGGGATGGGATGGAAAGGGATGGGATGGGATCCCTGGGATGAAATAAGATCCCTGGGATGGGATGGGATCCCTGGGATGGCATGGGATGGGAAGGGATGGGATGGGATGGGATGGGATGGGATGGGGTGGGATGGGATTGGTAGGAATGGGATGGGATCCCTGGGATGGGATCGGAGGGGCTCCCTGGGATGGGATGGGATGGGATCCCTGGGATGGGATGGGATCCCTGAGATGGGATGTGTTCACTGGGATGGGATGGGATCCCTGGAATGGGATGGGATGGGATGGGATGGGATGGGATTCCTGGGATGGGATGGGATGGGATCCCTGGAATGGGATCCCTGGGATAGTATGGGATTCCTGCATTGGAATCGAATCCCTGGGATGGCATCCGTGAGATGGGATGGGATCTCTGACATGGGATCCCTGGGATGGGATGTGATCCCTGGGATGAGATGGGATGGGATGGAATGGGATGGGATCCCTGGAATGGGATGGGATCCCTGGGATGTTATCCCTGGGATGGGATGGGATCCCTGGGATGGGATGGAATCGCTGGGATGGGATCGCGGTGATGGAATGGGATGGGATGGGATCCCTGGGATGGGATGGGATGGGATGGGATGGGATGGGATGGGATGGGATGGGATGGGATGGGATGGGAAGGGATGGCATGGGATGGGAAGGGAGGGGATGGGATCCCTGGGATGGGATGGGATCCCTGGGATGGCATGGGATGGGATCGGATGGGATGGGATGGAATGGGATGGGATGGGGTGGGATGGGATTGGTTGGGATGGGATGCGATCCCTGGGATGATATGGGATGGGATGGGATGGGATCCCTGGGATGGGATGGGATCCATGGGATGGGATGGTTTGGGATAGGATTTCTGGGATTGGATCCCTGGGATGAGATGGGATCCCTGGGATGGGATCCCTGGGATGGGATGGGATGGGATGGGATGGGATGGGATCCCTGGGATGTTATGGGATCCGTGGGATGTGATGGGATGGGATTCCTGGGATGGGAATGGGTGGGATGGGATGGGATGGGATGGGATGGGATGGGATGGGATCCCTGGGATGGGATACCTGGGATGGGAATGGGTGGGATGGGATGGGATCGGATGGGATTGGATGGGATGGGATGGGATCCCTGGGATGGGATGGGATGCGATGGGATTGGATGGGATCCCTGGGATGGGATCGGATGGGATCCCTGGGATGGGATGGGATGGGATGGGATGGGATGGGATGGGATGGGATGGGATGCGATGGGATTGGATGGGATCCCTGGGATGGGATCGGATGGGATCCCTGGGATGGGATGGGATGGGATTGGATGGGATGGGATAGGATCCCTGGGATGGGATGGGATCCCTGGGATGGGATGTGTTCACTGGGATGGGATGGGATCCCTGGAATGGGATGGGATGGGATGGGATGGGATGGGATGGGATGGGATGGGATGGGATGGGATGGGATGGGAAGGGATCCCTGGGATGGGATGGGATCCCTGGGATGGGATGAGTTCACTGGGATGGGATGGGATCCCTGGAATGGGATGGAATGGGATTCCTGGGATGGGATGGGATCCCTGGAATGGGATCCCTGGGATAGTATGGGATTCCTGCGTTGGGATCGAATCCCTGGGATGGCACCCGTGAGATGGGATGGGATCTCTGACATAGGATCCCTGGGTGGGATGTGATCCCTGGGATGAGATGGGATGGGATGGAATGGGATGGGATCCCTGGGATGGGATGGGATGGGGTGGGATGTTATCCCTGGGATGGGATGGGATCCCTGGGATGGGGTGGGATGGGAAGGGATGGGATAGGATGGGATGGGATGGGATGCGATGGGATTGGATGGGATCCCTGGGATGGGATCGGATGGGATCCCTGGGATGGGATGGGATGGGATTGGATGGGATGGGATAGGATCCCTGGGATGGGATGGGATCCCTGGGATGGGATGTGTTCACTGGGATGGGATGGGATCCCTGGAATGGGATGGGATGGGATGGGATGGGATGGGATGGGATGGGATGGGATGGGATGGGAAGGGATCCCTGGGATGGGATGGGATCCCTGGGATGGGATGAGTTCACTGGGATGGGATGGGATCCCTGGAATGGGATGGAATGGGATTCCTGGGATGGGATGGGATCCCTGGAATGGGATCCCTGGGATAGTATGGGATTCCTGCGTTGGGATCGAATCCCTGGGATGGCACCCGTGAGATGGGATGGGATCTCTGACATAGGATCCCTGGGTGGGATGTGATCCCTGGGATGAGATGGGATG
The DNA here is from genome assembly GCF_052056855.1 of Sturnus vulgaris. NCBI lineage: Eukaryota > Metazoa > Chordata > Aves > Passeriformes > Sturnidae > Sturnus > Sturnus vulgaris. The sequence continues at coordinate 13,568,644 of NC_142282.1, forward strand.
GGATGGAATGGGATGGGATCCCTGGGATGGGATGGGATGGGGTGGGATGTTATCCCTGGGATGGGATGGGATCCCTGGGATGGGGTGGGATGGGAAGGGATGGGATAGGATGGGATGGGATGGGATGCGATGGGATGGGATGGGATGGGATGGGATGGGATGGGATGGGATCCCTGGGATGGGATGGGATGGGATGGGATGGGATGGGATGGGATGGCATCCCTGGGATGGGATCCCTGGGATGGGATCCCTCGGATGGGATCCATGGGATGGGATGGGTTGGGATGGGTTGGGAACCGTTGGATGGGATCTTATGGGATCCCTGGGATGAGATGGGATGGGATTGGATCCCTGGGATGGGATGAGATGGGATCCTAGCGATGGGATCCCTGGAATGTGATCCCTCGTATGGAATGGGATCCCTGGGATGGGATGGAATCCCTGGGATGGGATCCCGGGGATGGAATGGGATGGGATGGGATGGGATGGGATGGGATGGGATGGGATGGGATGGGATGGGATGGGATGTGATGGGATGGGATGGGATTGGAAGGGCTGGGATGGGATGGGAAGGGATGGGATGGGATCCCTGGGATGGGATGGGATCCCTGGGATGGCATGGGATGGGATCGGATGGGATGGGATGGGATGGAATGGGATGGGATGGGGTGGGATTGGTTGGGATGGGATGGGATCCCTGGGATGGGAACGGATGGGATCCCTGGGATGGGATGGCATCAATGGGATGGGATCCCTGGGATGGGATGGGATCCCTGGAATGGGATGGGATGGGATTCCTGGGATGGGATGGGATGGGATCCCTGGAATGGGATCCCTGGGATAGTATGGGATCGCTGCGATGGGATCGAATCCCTGGGATGGCATCCTTGAGATGGGATGGGATCTCTGACATGGGATCCCTGGGATGGGATGTGATCCCTGGGATGAGATGGCATGGGATGGAATGGGATGGGATCCCAGGGATGGGATGGGATCCCAGGGATGTTATCCCTGGGATGGGATGGGATGGGATGGGATGGGATGGGATGGAATGGGATGGGATCCCTGGGATGGGATGGGATGGGGTGGGATGTTATCCCTGGGATGGGATGGGATCCCTGGGATGGGATGGGATGGGAAGGGATGGGATAGGATGGGATGGGATGGGATGCGATGGGATGGGATGGGATGGGATGGGATGGGATGGGATCCCTGGGATGGGATGGAACGGGATGGGATCCCTGGGATGGGATGGGATGGGATGGGATGGGATGGGATGGGATGGCATCCCTGGGATGGGATGGGATCCCTGGGATGGGATCCCTCGGATGGGATCCATGGGATGGGATGGGTTGGGATGGGTTGGGAACCGTTGGATGGGATCTTATGGGATCCCTGGGATGAGATGGGATGGGATTGGATCCCTGGGATGGGATGAGATGGGATCCTAGCGATGGGATCCCTGGAATGTGATGCCTCGTATGGGATGGGATCCCTGGGATGGGATGGAATCCCTGGGATGGGATCCCGGGGATGGAATGGGATGGGATGGGATGGGATGGGATGGGATGGGATGGGATGGGATGGGATTGGAAGGGATGGGATGGGAAGGGATGGGATGGGATCCCTGGGATGGGATGGGATCCCTGGGATGGCATGGGATGGGATCGGATGGGATGGGATGGAATGGGATGGGATGGGGTGGGATTGGTTGGGATGGGATGGGATCCCTGGGATGGGAACGGATGGGATCCCTAGGATGGGATGGGATCCCTGGGATGGGATCCCTGGGATTGGATGGGATCCCTGGGATGGGATGTGTTCACTGGCCTGGGATGGGATCCCTGGAATGGGATGGGATGGGATTCCTGGGATGGGATGGGATGGGATCCCTGGAATGGGATCCCTGGGATAGTATGGGATTGCTGCGATGGGATCGAATCCCCGGGATGGCATCCTTGAGATGGGATGGGATCTCTGACATGGGATCCCTGGGATGGGATGTGATCCCTGGGATGAGATGGGATGGGATCCCAGGGATGGGATGGGATCCCTGGGATGTTATCCCTGGGATGGGATGGGATCCCTGGGATGTTATCCCTGGGATGGGATGGGATCCCTGGGATTGGATGGGATGGGAAGGGATGGGATAGGATGGCATGGGATGCGATGGGATGGGATGGGAAGGGATGGGATTCCTGGGATGGGATGGGATCCCTGGGATGGCATGGGATGGGATTGGATGGGATGGGATGGAATGGGATGGGATGGGGTGGGATGGGATTGGTTGGGATGGGATGGGATCCCTGTGATGGGATCGGTTGGGCTCCCTAGGATGGGATGGGATGGGATCCCTGGGATGGGATGGGATCCCTGGGATGGGATGTGTTCACTGGGATGGGATGGGATCCCTGGAATGGGATGGGATGGGTTTCCTGGGATGGGATGGGATGGGATCCCTGGAATGGGATCCCTGGGATAGTATGGGATTCCTGCGTTGGGATCGAATCCCTGGGATGGCATCGGTGAGATGGGATGGGATCTTTGACATGGGATCCCTGGGATGGGATGTGATCCCTGGGATGAGATGGGATGGGATGGAATGGGATGGGATCCCTGGGATGGGATGGAATCCCTGGGATGGGATCCCGGGGATGGAATGGGATGGGATGGGATCCCTGGGATGGGATCCCTGTGATGGGATTCCTGGGATGGGATGGGATGGGATGGGATGGGATGGGATGGGATGGGATCCCTGGGATGGGATCCCTGGAATGAGATCCCTCGTATGGGATGGGATCCCTGGGATGGGATGGGATTCCTGGGATGGGATGGAATCCCTGGGATGGGATCCCTGGGATGGGATGGGATCCCTGGGATGGGAGCAGATCCCTGGGATGGGATGGGATGGGATTGGATCCCTGGGATGGGATGAGATGGGATCCTAGCGATGGGATCCCTGGAATGTGATCCCTCGTATGGGATGGAATCCCTGGGATGGGATCCCGGGGATGGAATGGGATGGGATGGGATGGGATGGGATGGGATGGGATGGGATGGGATGGGATGGGATGGGATGGGATTGGAAGGGATGGGATGGGAAGGGATGGGATGGGATCCCTGGGATGGGATGGGATGGGATTCCCGGGATGGGATGGGATGGGATCCCTGGAATGGGATCCCTGGGATAGTATGGGATTCCTGCGTTGGGATCGAATCCCTGGGTTGGCATCGGTGAGATGGGATGGGATCTTTGACATGGGATCCCTGGGATGGGATGTGATCCCTGGGATGAGATGGGATGGGATGGAATGGGATGGGATCCCTGGGATGGGATGGAATCCCTGGGATGGGATCCCGGGGATGGAATGGGATGGGATGGGATCCCTGTGATGGGATCCCTGTGATGGGATTCCTGGGATGGGATGGGATGGGATGGGATGGGATGGGATCCCTGGGATGGGATCCCTGGAATGAGATCCCTCGTATGGGATGGGATCCCTGGGATGGGATGGGATTCCTGGGATGGGATGGAATCCCTGGGATGGGATCCCTGGGATGGGATGGGATCCCTGGGATGGGAGCAGATCCCTGGGATGGGATGGGATGGGATTGGATCCCTGGGATGGGATGAGATGGGATCCTAGCGATGGGATCCCTGGAATGTGATCCCTCGTATGGGATGGGATCCCTGGGATGGGATGGAATCCCTGGGATGGGATCCCGGGGATGGAATGGGATGGGATGGGATGGGATGGGATGGGATGGGATGGGATGGGATTGGAAGGGATGGGATGGGAAGGGATGGGATGGGATCCCTGGGATGGGATGGGATCCCTGGGATGGCATGGGATGGGATCGGATGGGATGGGATGGGATGGAATGGGATGGGATGGGGTGGGATTGGTTGGGATGGGATGGGATCCCTGGATGGGATCCCTGGGATGGGATGGGATCCCTGGGATGGGATGTGTTCACTGGCATGGGATGGGATCCCTGGAATGGGATGAGATGGGATTCCTGGGATGGGATGGGATGGGATCCCTGGAATGGGATCCCTGGGATAGTATGGGATTGCTGCGATGGGATCGAATCCCCGGGATGGCATCCTTGAGATGGTATGGGATCTCTGACATGGGATCCCTTGGATGGGATGTGATCCCTGGGATGAGATGGGATGGGATGGGATCCCAGGGATGGGATGGGATCCCTGGGATGTTGTCCCTGGGATGGGATGGGATCCCTGGGATGTTATCCCTGGGATGGGATGGGATCCCTGGGATTGGATGGGATGGGAAGGGATGGGATAGGATGGCATGGGATGCGATGGGATGGGATGGGAAGGGATGGGATTCCTGGGATGGGATGGGATCCCTGGGATGGCATGGGATGGGATTGGATGGGATGGGATGGAATGGGATGGGATGGGGTGGGATGGGATTGGTTGGGATGGGATGGGATCCCTGTGATGGGATCGGTTGGGCTCCCTAGGATGGGATGGGATGGGATCCCTGGGATGGGATGGGATCCCTGGGATGGGATGTGTTCACTGGGATGGGATGGGATCCCTGGAATGGGATGGGATGGGTTTCCTGGGATGGGATGGGATGGGATCCCTGGAATGGGATCCCTGGGATAGTATGGGATTCCTGCGTTGGGATCGAATCCCTGGGATGGCATCGGTGAGATGGGATGGGATCTTTGACATGGGATCCCTGGGATGGGATGTGATCCCTGGGATGAGATGGGATGGGATGGAATGGGATGGGATCCCTGGGATGGGATGGAATCCCTGGGATGGGATCCCGGGGATGGAATGGGATGGGATGGGATCCCTGGGATGGGATCCCTGTGATGGGATTCCTGGGATGGGATGGGATGGGATGGGAAGGGATCGGATGGGATGGGATGGGAAGGGAGGGGATGGGATCCCTGGGATGGGATGGGATCCCTGTGATGGGATCCCTGGAATGAGATCTTTCGTATGGGATGGGATCCCTGGGATGGGATGGGATTCCTGGGATGGGATGGAATCCCTGGGATGGGATCCCTGGGATGGGATGGGATCCCTGGGATGGGATGGGATCCCTGGGATGGGATGGGATGGGATGGGATGGGATGGGATGGGATGGGATGGGATGGGATGGGATAGGATGGGATGGGATGGGATGGGATGGGATGGGATGGGATGGGATGGGATGGGATGGGATGGGATGGGACTTGATGGGATGGGATGGGATCCCGGGGATGGGATGGGATCCCTGCATTGGGATGGGATCCCTGGGATGGGATCCCGGGGATGGGATCCCGGGGATGGGATGGGAAGGGCTGGGATGGGATGGGATGGGATCCCTGGGATGGGATGGGATCCCTGGGATTGGATGGGATCCCTGGGATTGGATAGGATCCGTGGGATGGGATAGGACCCCTGGGATGGTACGGAATGTGATCCCTGGGATGGGATGGGATACCTGGTATGGGATCCCTGGGATGGGATGGAATGGGATGGGATGGGATGGGATGGGGTAGGATGGGATGGGACAAGATGGGATGGGATGGGATCCCTGGGATGGGATCTCTGGGATCGGATGGGATCGATGGGATGGGATGGGTTGGGATGGGATGGAATCCCGGGGATGGGGACCCGGGGATGGCATGGGATCGATGGGATGGGATGGGTTGGGATGGGATGGAATCCCTGGGATGGGGACCCGGGGATGGGATGGGATCCCTGGAATGGGATCCCTGGGATAGTATGGGATTGCTGCGATGGGATCGAATCCCTGGGATGGCATCCTTGAGATGGGATGGGATCTCTGACATGGGATCCCTGGGATGGGATGTGATCCCTGGGATGAGATGGGATGGGATGGAATGGGATGGGATCCCAGGGGTGGGATGGGATCCCTGGGATGTTATCCCTGGGATGGGATGGGATCCCTGGGATTGGATGGGATGTGAAGGGATGGGATAGGATGGCATGGGATGCGATGGGATGGGATGGGAAGGGATGGGATTCCTGGGATGGGATGGGATCCCTGGGATGGCATGGGATGGGATTGGATGGGATGGGATGGAATGGGATGGGATGGGGTGGGATGGGATTAGTTGGGATGGGATGGGATCCCTGGGATGGGATCGGATGGGCTCCCTGGGATGGGATGGGACGGGATCCCTGGGATGGGATGGGATGGGATGGGATGGGATGGGATGCCATGGCATGGGATCCGCGGGATGAGATGGGATGGGATGGGATGGGATGGGATGGGATGGGATGGGATGGGATGGGATGGGATGGGATGGGATTGGATGGGATGGGATCGGATGGGATCCCTGGGATGGGATGGGATGGGATCCCTGGGATGGGATGGGATCCCTCGGATGGGATATCTGGGATGGGATGTGATGGGACGGGATGGGATGGAATGGGGTGGCAAGGGATGGGATGGGCTACAATGGGATGGGATGGGATGGGATGGTATCCTTGGATGGGATGGAATGGGATCCCTGAGATGGGATGCGATCCCTTGGATGGGATGGGATTGGATGGGATGGCATGGGTTGGGATGGGTTGGGAACCCTGGGATGGGATGTTATGGGATCCCTGGGATGAGAAGGGATGGGATTGGATCCCTGGGATGGGATGTTATGGGATCCCTGGGATGGGATGGGATGGGATGGGATGGGATGGGATGGGATGGGATGGGATGGGATGGGATGGGATGGGATGGGAAGGGATGGGATGGGATGGAAAGGGATGGGATGGGATCCCTGGGATGAAATAAGTTCCCTGGGATGGGATGGGATCCCTGGGATGGCATGGGATGGGAAGGGATGGGATGGGATGGGGTGGGATGGGATTGGTTGGAATGGGATGGGATCCCTGGGATGGGATCGGATGGGCTCCCTGGGATGGGATGGGATGGGATCCCTGGGATGGGATGGGATCCCTGAGATGGGATGTGTTCACTGGGATGGGATGGGATCCCTGGAATGGGATGGGATGGGATGGGATGGGATGGGATGGGATGGGATGGGATTCCTGGGATGGGATGGGATGGGATCCCTGGAATGGGATCCCTGGGATAGTATGGGATTCCTGCATTGGAATCGAATCCCTGGGATGGCATCCGTGAGATGGGATGGGATCTCTGACATGGGATCCCTGGGATGGGATGTGTTCACTGGGATGGGATGGAATCCCTCGAATGGGATGGGATGGGATGGGATGGGATGGGATGGGATGGGAAGGGATCCCTGGGATGGGATGGGATCCCTGGGATGGGATCCCTGGGATGGGATGTGATGGGATGGGATTCCTGGGATGGGAATGGGTGGGATGGGATGGGATGGGATGGGATGGGATGGGATGGGATCCCTGGGATGGGATACCTGGGATGGGATCGGATGGGATTGGATGGGATGGGATGGGATCCCTGGGATGTTATGGGATCCGTGGGATGTGATGGGATGGGATTCCTGGGATGGGAATGGGTGGGATGGGATGGGATGGGATGGGATGGGATGGGATCCCTGGGATGGGATACCTGGGATGGGATCGGATGGGAATGGATGGGATGGGATGGGATCCCTGGGATGGGATGGGATGCGATGGGATTGGATGGGATCCCTGGGATGGGATCGGATGGGATCCCTGGGATGGGATGGGATGGGATGGGATGGGATGGGATCCTTGGGATGGGATCCCTGGGATGGCTTAGGATGGGATTGGATGGGATGGGATGGGATCCCTGGGATGGGATGGGATCCCTGGGATGGGATGTGTTCACTGGGATGGGATGGGATCCCTGGAATGGGATGGGATGGGATGGGATGGGATGGGATGGGATGGGATGGGAAGGGATCCCTGGGATGGGATGGGATCCCTGGGATGGGATGTGTTCACTGGGATGGGATGGGATCCCTGGAATGGGATCCCTGGGATAGTATGGGATTCCTGCGTTGTGATCGAATCCCTCGGATGGCACCCGTGAGATGGGATGGGATCTCTGACATAGGATCCCTGGGTGGGATGTGATCCCTGGGATGAGATGGGATGGGATGGAATGGGATGGGATCCCTGGGATGGGATGGGATCCCTGGGATGTTATCCCTGGGATGGGATGGGATCCCTGGGATGGGATGGAATCCCCGGGATGGGATCCCGGGGATGGAATGGGATGGGATGGGATCCCTGGGATGGGATGGGATGGGATGGGATGGGATGGGATGGGATGGGATGGGATGGGATGGGAAGGGATGGCATGGGATGGGAAGGGAGGGGATGGGATCCCTGGGATGGGATGGGATCCCTGGGATGGCATGGGATGGGATCGGATGGGATGGGATGGGATGGAATGGGATGGGATGGGGTGGGATGGGATTGGTTGGGATGGGATGGGATCCCTGGGATGGGATGGGATCCATGGGATGGGATGGGTTGGGATAGGATCTCTGGGATTGGATCCCTGGGATGAGATGGGATCCCTGGGATGTTATGGAATCCGTGGGATGTGATGGGATGGGATTCCTGGGATGGGAATGGATGGGATGGGATGGGATGGGATGGGATCCCTGGGATGGGATACCTGGGATGGGATCGGATGGGTTTGGATTCGATGGGATGGGATCCCTGGGATGGGATGGGATGCGATGGGATTGGATGGGATCCCTGGGATGGGATCGGATGGGATCCCTGGGATGGGATGGGATGGGATGGGATGGGATGGGATGGGATCCTTGGGATGGGATCCCTGGGATGGCTTAGGATGGGATTGGATGGGATGGGATGGGATCCCTGGGATGGGATGGGATCCCTGGGATGGGATGTGTTCACTGGGATGGGATGGGATGGGATGGGATGGGATGGGATGGGATGGGAAGGGATCCCTGGGATGGGATGGGATCCCTGGGATGGGATGTGTTCACTGGGATGGGATGGGATGCCTGGAATGGGATGGGATGGGATGGGATTCCTGGGATGGGATGGGATGGGATCCCTGGAATGGGATCCCTGGGATAGTATGGGATTGCTGCGATGGGATCGAATCCCTGGGATGGCACCCGTGAGATGGGATGGGATCTCTGACATAGGATCCCTGGGTGGGATGTGATCCCTGGGATGAGATGGGATGGGATGGAATGGGATGGGATCCCTGGGATGGGATGGGATGGGGTGGGATGTTATCCCTGGGATGGGATGGGATCCGTGGGATGGGATGGGATGGGAAGGAATGGGATAGGATGGGATGGGATGGGATGCGATGGGATGGGATGCGATGGGATGGGATGGGATGGGATGGGATCCCTGGGATGGGATGGAACGGGATGGGATCCCTGGGATGGAATGGGATGGGATGGGAAGGCATCCCTGGGATGGGATGGGATCCCTGGGACGGGATCCCTCGGATGGGATCCATGGGATGGGGTGGGTTGGGATGGGTTGGGAACGGTTGGATGGGATCTTATGGGATCCCTGGGATGAGATGGGATGGGATTGGATCCCAGGGATGGGATGAGATGGGATCCTAGCGATGGGATCCCTGGAATGTGATCCCTCGTATGGGATGGGATCCCTGGGATGGGATGGGATCCCTGGGATGGCATGGGATGGGATCGGATGGGATGGGATGGGATGGAATGGGATGGGATGGGGTGGGATTGGTTGGGATGGGATGGGATCCCTGGGATGGGATGGGATCCCTGGGATGGGATGGGATCCCTGGGATGGGATGTGTTCACTGGCATGGGATGGGATCCCTGGAATGGGATGGGATGGGATTCCTGGGATGGGATGGGATGGGATCCCTGGAATGGGATCCCTGGGATAGTATGGGATTGCTGCGATGGGATCGAATCCCTGGGATGGCATCCTTGAGATGGGATGGGATCTCTGACATGGGATCCCTGGGATGGGATGTGATCCCTGGGATGAGATGGGATGGGATGGAATGGGATGGGATCCCAGGGGTGGGATGGGATCCCTGGGATGTTATCCCTGGGATGGGATGGGATCCCTGGGATTGGATGGGATGTGAAGGGATGGGATAGGATGGCATGGGATGCGATGGGATGGGATGGGAAGGGATGGGATTCCTGGGATGGGATGGGATCCCTGGGATGGCATGGGATGGGATTGGATGGGATGGGATGGAATGGGATGGGATGGGGTGGGATGGGATTGGTTGGGATGGGATGGGATCCCTGGGATGGGATCGGATGGGCTCCCTGGGATGGGATGGGATGGGATCCCTGGGATGGGATGTGTTCACTGGGATGGGATGGGATCCCAGGAATGGGATCCCTGGGATAGTATGGGATTCCTGCGTTGGGATCGAATCCCTGGGATGGCATCCGTGAGATGGGATGGGATCTCTGACATGGGATCCCTGGGATGGGATGGGATCCCTGGGATGTTATCCCTGGGATGGGATGGGATGGGATCCCTGGGATGGGATGGAATCCCAGGGATGGGATCCCGGGGATGGAATGGGATGGGATGGGATCCCTGGGATGGGATCCCTGTGATGGGATCCCTGGGATGGGATGGGATGGGATGGGATGGGATGGGATGGGATGGGAAGAGATCGGATGGGATGGGATGGGAAGGGAGGGGATGGGATCCCTGGGATGGGATGGGATCCCTGGGATGGTGTCCCTGGGATGGGATGGGATGGGATGGGGTGGGATGGGATTGGCTATAATGGGTTGGGATGGGATGGGATCGATGGGATAGGATGGGATGGAATGGGATCCCTGGGATGGTACGGAATGGGATCCCTGGGATGGGATGGGATACCTGGTATGGGATCCCTAGGATGGGATGGGATGGGATGGGATGGGATGGGATGGGATGGGATGGGATGGGATGGGATGGGATGGGATCCCCGGAATGGGATGGGATGGGCTCCCTGGGATGGGATGGGATCCCTGGGATGGGATATCTGGGATGGGATGTGATGGGACCGGATGGGATGGGATGGGATGGGGTGGGAAGGGATGGGATGGGCTACAATGGGATGGGATGGGATGGGATGGGATGGGATGGGATGGGATGGGATGGGATGGGATGGGATGGGATGGGATGGGATGGGGTGGGGAGGTATGGGATGGGCTACAATGGGATGGGATGGGATGGGATGGGATGGGATGGGATGGGATGGGATGGGATGGGATGGGATGGGATGGAATGGGATGGGATGGGATGGGATCCCTGGAATGGGATATGATGGGCTCCCTGGGATGGGATGGGATGGGATCCCTGGGATGGGATGGGATCCCTGGGATGGGATGTGTTCACTGGGATGGGATGGGATCCCTGGAATGGGATGGGATGGGATTCCTGGGATGGGATGGGATGGGATCCCTGGAATGGGATCCCTGGGATAGTATGGGATTCCTGCGTTGGGATCGAATCCCTGGGATGGCATCCGTGAGATGGGATGGGATCTCTGACATGGGATCCCTGGGATGGGATGTGATCCCTGGGATGAGATGGGATGGGATGGAATGGGATGGGATCCCTGGGATGGGATGGGATCCCTGGGATGTTATCCCTGGGATGGGATGGGATCCCTGGGATGGGATGGAATCCCAGGGATGGGATCCCGGGGATGGAATGGGATGGGATGGGATCCCTGGGATGGGATCCCTGTGATGGGATCCCTGGGATGGGATGGGATGGGATGGGATGGGATGGGAAGGGATCGGATGGGATGGGATGGGAAGGGAGGGGATGGGATCCCTGGGATGGGATGGGATCCCTGGGATGGTGTCCCTGGGATGGGATGGGATCGATGGGATAGCATGGGATGGAATGGGATCCCTGGGATGGTACGGAATGGGATCCCTGGGATGGGATGGAATACCTGGTATGGGATCCCTAGGATGGGATGGGATGGGATGGGATGGGATGGGATGGGATCCCCGGAATGGGATGGGATGGGCTCCCTGGGATGGGATGGGATGGGATCCCTGGGATGGGATATCTGGGATGGGATGTGATGGGACGGGATGGGATGGGATGGGATGGGATGGGATGGGGTGGGATGGGATGGGATGGGGTGAGGAGGGATGGGATGGGCTACAATGGGATGGGATGGAACGGGATGGGATCCCTGGGATGGGATGGGATGGGATGGGATGGGATGGGATGGGATGGGATGGGATGTGATGGGATGGGATGGAATGGGATGGGATGGGATGGGATCCCTGGAATGGGATATGATGGGATCCCTGGGATGGGATGGGATCTCTGGGATGGGATGGGATGGGATGGGATGAGACCCCTGGGATTGGATGGGATCCCTGGGATGGCATCCCTGGGATGGGATGGGATCCATGGGATGAGATGGGATCCCTGGGATGGAATCCCTGGGATGGGATTGGATCACTGGGATGGGATGGGATGGGATTCCTGGAATGGGATCCCTGGGATAGTATGGGATTCCTGCGTTGGGATCGAATCCCTGGGATGGCATCCGTGAGATGGGATGGGATCTCTGACATGGGATCCCTGGGATGGGATGTGATCCCTGGGATGAGATGGGATGGGATGGAATGGGATGGGATCCCTGGGATGGGATGGGATCCCTGGGATGTTATCCCTGGGATGGGATGGGATCCCTGGGATGGGATGGAATCCCTGGGATGGGATCCCGGGGATGGAATGGGATGGGATGGGATCCCTGGGATGGGATCCCTGTGATGGGATCCCTGGGATGGGATGGGATGGGATGGGATGGGATGGGATGGGATGGGATGGGATGGGAAGGGATCGGATGGGATGGGATGGGAAGGGAGGGGATGGGATCCCTGGGATGGGATGGGATCCCTGGGATGGTGTCCCTGGGATGGGATGGGATGGGATCCCTGGGATGGGATGGGATCCCTGGGATGGGATGTGTTCACTGGGATGGGATGGGATCCCTGGAATGGGATGGGATGGGATGGGATGGGATGGGATGGGATGGGATGGGATGGGATGGGATGGGAAGGAATCCCTGGGATAGTATGGGATTCCTGCGTTGGGATCGAATCCCTGGGATGGCACCCGTGAGATGGGATGGGATCTCTGACATAGGATCCCTGGGTGGGATGTGATCCCTGGGATGAGATGGGATGGGATGGAATGGGATGGGATCCCTGGGATGGGATGGGATGGGATGGGGTGGGATGTTATCCCTGGGATGGGATGGGATCCCTGGGATGGGATGGGATGGGAAGGAATGGGATAGGATGGGATGGGATGGGATGCGATGGGATGGGATGGGATGGGATGGGATCCCTGGGATGGGATGGAACGGGATGGGATCCCTGGGATGGAATGGGATGGGATGGGAAGGCATCCCTGGGATGGGATGGGATCCCTGGGATGGGATCCCTCGGATGGGATCCATGGGATGGGATGGGTTGGGATGGGTTGGGAACCGTTGGATGGGATCTTATGGGATCCCTGGGATGAGATGGGATGGGATTGGATCCCTGGGATGGGATGAGATGGGATCGTAGCGATGGGATCCCTGGAATGTGATCCCTCGTATGGGATGGGATCGCTGGGATGGGATGGAAGCCCTGGGATGGGATCCCGGGGATGGAATGGGATGGGATGGGATGGGATGGGATGGGATGGGATGGGATGGGATGCGATGGGATTGGAAGGGATGGGATGGGATGGGATCGGATGGGATGGGATGGGATGGAATGGGATGGGATGGGGTGGGATTGGTTGGGATGGGATGGGATGGGATCCCTGGGATGGGAACGGATGGGATCCCAAGGATGGGATGGGATCCCTGGGATGGGATCCCTGGGATGGGATGGGATCCCTGGGATGGGATGTGTTCACTGGCATGGGATGGGATCCCTGGAATGGGATGGGATGGGATCCCTGGGATGGGATCGGATGGGCTCCCTGGGATGGGATGGGATTCGATCCCTGGGATGGGATGGGATCCCTGGGATGGGATGTGTTCACTGGGATGGGATGGGATCCCTGGAATGGGATGGGATGGGATTCCTGGGATGGGATGGGATCCCTGGAATGGGATCCCTGGGATAGTATGGGATTCCTGCGTTGGGATCGAATCCCTGGGATGGCATCAGTGAGATGGGGTGGGATCTCTGACATGGGATCCCTGCGATGGGATGTGATCCCTGGGATGAGATGGGATGGGATGGAATGGGATGGGATCCCTGGGATGGGATGGGATCCCTGGGATGTTATCCCTGGGATGGGATGGGATCCCTGGGATGGGATGGAATCCCTGGGATGGGATCCCTGGGATGGGATGGGATGGGATGGGATGGGATGGGATGGGATGGGATGGGATGGGATTGGATGGGATGGGAAGGGATCGGATGGGATGGGATGGGAAGGGAGGGGATGGGATCCCTGGGATGGGATCCCTGGGATGGTGTCCCTGGGATGGGATGGGATGGGATGGGGTGGGATGGGATTGGCTACAATGGGTTGGGATGGGATGGGATCGATGGGATAGGATGGGATGGAATGGGATCCCTGGGATGGTACCGAATGGGATCCCTGGGATGGGATGGGATACCTGGTATGGGATCCCTAGGATGGGATGTGATGGGATGGGATGGGATCCCCGGAATGGGATGGGATTGGATCCCTGGGATGGGATGAGATGGGATCGTAGCGATGGGATCCCTGGAATGTGATCCCTCGTATGGGATGGGATCGCTGGGATGGGATGGAAGCCCTGGGATGGGATCCCGGGGATGGAATGGGATGGGATGGGATGGGATGGGATGGGATGGGATGCGATGGGATTGGAAGGGATGGGATGGGATGGGATCGGATGGGATGGGATGGGATGGAATGGGATGGGATGGGGTGGGATTGGTTGGGATGGGATGGGATGGGATCCCTGGGATGGGAACGGATGGGATCCCAAGGATGGGATGGGATCCCTGGGATGGGATCCCTGGGATGGGATGGGATCCCTGGGATGGGATGTGTTCACTGGCATGGGATGGGATCCCTGGAATGGGATGGGATGGGATCCCTGGGATGGGATCGGATGGGCTCCCTGGGATGGGATGGGATTCGATCCCTGGGATGGGATGGGATCCCTGGGATGGGATGTGTTCACTGGGATGGGATGGGATCCCTGGAATGGGATGGGATGGGATTCCTGGGATGGGATGGGATCCCTGGAATGGGATCCCTGGGATAGTATGGGATTCCTGCGTTGGGATCGAATCCCTGGGATGGCATCAGTGAGATGGGGTGGGATCTCTGACATGGGATCCCTGGGATGGGATGTGATCCCTGGGATGAGATGGGATGGGATGGAATGGGATGGGATCCCTGGGATGGGATGGGATCCCTGGGATGTTATCCCTGGGATGGGATGGGATCCCTGGGATGGGATGGAATCCCTGGGATGGGATCCCTGGGATGGGATGGGATGGGATGGGATGGGATGGGATGGGATGGGATGGGATTGGATGGGATGGGAAGGGATCGGATGGGATGGGATGGGAAGGGAGGGGATGGGATCCCTGGGATGGGATCCCTGGGATGGTGTCCCTGGGATGGGATGGGATGGGATGGGGTGGGATGGGATTGGCTACAATGGGTTGGGATGGGATGGGATCGATGGGATAGGATGGGATGGAATGGGATCCCTGGGATGGTACCGAATGGGATCCCTGGGATGGGAT
Organism: Sturnus vulgaris; assembly: GCF_052056855.1. NCBI lineage: Eukaryota > Metazoa > Chordata > Aves > Passeriformes > Sturnidae > Sturnus > Sturnus vulgaris. The sequence goes on from NC_142282.1 coordinate 13,584,334, forward strand.
GGGATACCTGGTATGGGATCCCTAGGATGGGATGTGATGGGATGGGATGGGATCCCCGGAATGGGATGGGATGGGCTCCCTGGGATGGGATGGGATGGGATCCCTGGGATGGGATATCTGGAATGGGATGTGATGGGACGGGATGGGATGGGATGGGATGGGGTGGGAAGGGATGGGATGGGCTACAATGGGATGGGATGGGATGGAATGGGATGGGATGGGATGGGATGGGATGGGGTGGGGAGGGATGGGATGGGCTACAATAGGATGGGATGGGATGGGATGGGATGGGATGGGATGGGATGGGATGGGATGGGATGGGATGGGATGGGATGGGATGGGATGGGATGGGATCCCTGGAATGGGATATGATGGGATCCCTGGGATGGGATGGGATCCCTGGGATGGGATCTCTGGGATGGGATGGGATGGGATGGGATGGGATGGGACGAGACCCCTGGGATTGGATGGGATCCCTGGGATGGCATCCCTGGGATGGGCTGGGATCCATGGGATGAGATGGGATCCCTGGGATGGAATCCCTGGGATGGGATTGGATCACTGGGATGGGATGGGATGGGATCCCTGGAATGGGATCCCTGGGATAGTATGGGATTCCTGCGTTGGGATCGAATCCCTGGGATGGCATCCGTGAGATGGGATGGGATCTCTGACATGGGATCCGTGGGATGGGATGTGATCCCTGGGATGAGATGGGATGGGATGGAATGGGATGGGATCCCTGGGATGGGATGGGATCCCTGGGATGTTATCCCTGGGATGGGATGGGATCCCTGGGATGGGATGGAATCCCTGGGATGGGATGTGTTCACTGGGATGGGATGGGATCCCTGGAATGGGATGGGATGGGATGGGATGGGATGGGATGGGATGGGATGGGAAGGAATCCCTGGGATAGTATGGGATTCCTGCGTTGGGATCGAATCCCTGGGATGGCACCCGTGAGATGGGATGGGATCTCTGACATAGGATCCCTGGGTGGGATGTGATCCCTGGGATGAGATGGGATGGGATGGAATGGGATGGGATCCCTGGGATGGGATGGGATGGGATGGGGTGGGATGTTATCCCTGGGATGGGATGGGATCCCTGGGATGGGATGGGATGGGAAGGAATAGGATAGGATGGGATGGGATGGGATGCGATGGGATGGGATGGGATGGGATGGGATGGGATCCCTGGGATGGGATGGAACGGGATGGGATCCCTCGGATGGAATGGGATGGGATGGGAAGGCATCCCTGGGATGGGATGGGATCCCTGGGATGGGATCCCTCGGATGGGATCCATGGGATGGGATGGGTTGGGATGGGTTGGGAACCGTTGGATGGGATCTTATGGGATCCCTGGGATGAGATGGTATGGGATTGGATCCCTGGGATGGGATGAGATGGGATCGTAGCGATGGGATCCCTGGAATGTGATCCCTCGTATGGGATGGGATCCCTGGGATGGGATGGAAGCCCTGGGATGGGATCCCGGGGATGGAATGGGATGGGATGGGATGGGATGGGATGGGATGGGATGGGATGGGATGGGATGGGATGGGATGGGATGGGATAGGATGGGATGGGATGCGATGGGATTGGAAGGGATGGGATGGGATGGGATACCTGGTATGGGATCCCTAGGATGGGATGGGATGGGATGGGATGGGATGGGATGGGATGGGATCCCCGGAATGGGATGGGATGGGCTCCCTGGGATGGGATGGGATGGGATCCCTGGGATGGGATATCTGGGATGGGATGTGATGGGACGGGATGGGATGGGATGGGATGGGATGGGGTGGGATGGGATGGGATGGGGTGAGGAGGGATGGGATGGGCTACAATGGGATGGGATGGAACGGGATGGGATCCCTGGGATGGGATGGGATGGGATGGGATGGGATGGGATGGGATGGGATGGGATGGGATGGGATGGGATGGGATGGGATGGGATGTGATGGGATGGGATGGAATGGGATGGGATGGGATGGGATCCCTGGAATGGGATATGATGGGATCCCTGGGATGGGATGGGATCCCTGGGATGGGATCTCTGGGATGGGATGGGATGGGATGGGATGAGACCCCTGGGATTGGATGGGATCCCTGGGATGGCATCCCTGGGATGGGATGGGATCCATGGGATGAGATGGGATCCCTGGGATGGAATCCCTGGGATGGGATTGGATCACTGGGATGGGATGGGATGGGATTCCTGGAATGGGATCCCTGGGATAGTATGGGATTCCTGCGTTGGGATCGAATCCCTGGGATGGCATCCGTGAGATGGGATGGGATCTCTGACATGGGATCCCTGGGATGGGATGTGATCCCTGGGATGAGATGGGATGGGATGGAATGGGATGGGATCCCTGGGATGGGATGGGATCCCTGGGATGTTATCCCTGGGATGGGATGGGATCCCTGGGATGGGATGGAATCCCTGGGATGGGATCCCGGGGATGGAATGGGATGGGATGGGATCCCTGGGATGGGATCCCTGTGATGGGATCCCTGGGATGGGATGGGATGGGATGGGATGGGATGGGATGGGATGGGAAGGGATCGGATGGGATGGGATGGGAAGGGAGGGGATGGGATCCCTGGGATGGGATGGGATCCCTGGGATGGTGTCCCTGGGATGGGATGGGATGGGATGGGATCCCTGGGATGGGATGGGATCCCTGGGATGGGATGTGTTCACTGGGATGGGATGGGATCCCTGGAATGGGATGGGATGGGATGGGATGGGATGGGATGGGATGGGATGGGAAGGAATCCCTGGGATAGTATGGGATTCCTGCGTTGGGATCGAATCCCTGGGATGGCACCCGTGAGATGGGATGGGATCTCTGACATAGGATCCCTGGGTGGGATGTGATCCCTGGGATGAGATGGGATGGGATGGAATGGGATGGGATCCCTGGGATGGGATGGGATGGGATGGGGTGGGATGTTATCCCTGGGATGGGATGGGATCCCTGGGATGGGATGGGATGGGAAGGAATGGGATAGGATGGGATGGGATGGGATGCGATGGGATGGGATGGGATGGGATGGGATCCCTGGGATGGGATGGAACGGGATGGGATCCCTGGGATGGAATGGGATGGGATGGGAAGGCATCCCTGGGATGGGATGGGATCCCTGGGATGGGATCCCTCGGATGGGATCCATGGGATGGGATGGGTTGGGATGGGTTGGGAACCGTTGGATGGGATCTTATGGGATCCCTGGGATGAGATGGGATGGGATTGGATCCCTGGGATGGGATGAGATGGGATCGTAGCGATGGGATCCCTGGAATGTGATCCCTCGTATGGGATGGGATCCCTGGGATGGGATGGAAGCCCTGGGATGGGATCCCGGGGATGGAATGGGATGGGATGGGATGGGATGGGATGGGATGGGATGGGATGCGATGGGATTGGAAGGGATGGGATGGGATGGGATCGGATGGGATGGGATGGGATGGAATGGGATGGGATGGGGTGGGATTGGTTGGGATGGGATGGGATCCCTGGGATGGGAACGGATGGGATCCCAAGGATGGGATGGGATCCCTGGGATAGTATGGGATTCCTGCGTTTGGATCGAATCCCTGGGATGGCATCAGTGAGATGGGGTGGGATCTCTGACATGGGATCCCTGGGATGGGATGTGATCCCTGGGATGAGATGGGATGGGATGGAATGGGATGGGATCCCTGGGATGGGATGGGATCCCTGGGATGTTATCCCGGGGATGGGATGGGATCCCTGGGATGGGATGGAATCCCTGGGATGGGATCCCTGGGATGGGATGGGATGGGATGGGATGGGATGGGATGGGATTGGATGGGATGGGAAGGGATCGGATGGGATGGGATGGGAAGGGAGGGGATGGGATCCCTGGGATGGGATGGGATCCCTGGGATGGTGTCCCTGGGATGGGATGGGATGGGATGGGGTGGGATGGGATTGGCTACAATGGGTTGGGATGGGATGGGATCGATGGGATAGGATGGGATGGAATGGGATCCCTGGGATGGTACCGAATGGGATCCCTGGGATGGGATGGGATACCTGGTATGGGATCCCTAGGATGGGATGTGATGGGATGGGATGGGATGGGATCCCCGGAATGGGATGGGATGGGCTCCCTGGGATGGGATGGGATGGGATCCCTGGGATGGGATATCTGGGATGGGATGTGATGGGACGGGATGGGATGGGATGGGATGGGGTGGGAAGGGATGGGATGGGCTACAATGGGATGGGATGGGATGGGATGGGATGGGATGGGATGGGATGGGATGGGATGGGATGGGATGGGATGGGATGGGATGGGGTGGGGAGGGATGGGATGGGCTACAATGGGATGGGATGGGATGGGATGGGATGGGATGGGATGGGATGGGATGGGATGGGATCACTGGAATGGGATATGATGGGATCCCTGGGATGGGATGGGATCCCTGGGATGGGATCTCTGGGATGGGCTGGGATGGGATGGGATGGAATGAGACACCTGGGATTGGATGGGATCCCTGGGATGGCATCCCTGGGATGGGATGGGATCCATGGGATGAGATGGGATCCCTGGGATGGAATCGCTGGGATGGGATTGGATCACTGGGATGGGATGGGATGGGATCCCTGGAATGGGATCCCTGGGATAGTATGGGATTCCTGCGTTGGGATCGAATCCCTGGGATGGCATCCGTGAGATGGGATGGGATCTCTGACATGGGATCCCTGGGATGGGATGTGATCCCTGGGATGAGATGGGATGGGATGGAATGGGATGGGATCCCTGGGATGGGATGGGATCCCTGGGATGTTATCCCTGGGATGGGATGGGATCCCTGGGATAGGATGGAATCCCTGGGATGGGATCCCGGGGATGGAATGGGATGGGATGGGATCCCTGGGATGGGATCCCTGTGATGGGATCACTGGGATGGGATGGGATGGGATGGGATGGGAAGGGATCGGATGGGATGGGATGGGAAGGGAGGGGATGGGATCCCTGGGATGGGATGGGATCCCTGGGATGGTGTCCTTGGGATGGGATGGGATGGGATGGGATAGGGTGGGATGGGATTGGCTACAATGGGTTGGGATGGGATGGGATCGATGGGATAGGATGGGATGGAATGGGATCCCTGGGATGGTACGGAATGGGATCCCTGGGATGGGATGGGATACCTGGTATGGGATCCCTAGGATGGGATGGGATGGGATGGGATGGGATGGGATGGGATGGGATGGGATGGGATCCCCGGAATCGGATGGGATGGGCTCCCTGGGATGGGATGGGATCCCCGGGATGGGATATCTGGGATGGGATGGGATGGGATGGGATGGGATGGGATGGGATGGGATGGGATGGGATGGGGTGGGGAGGGATGGGATGGGCTACAATGGGATGGGATGGAACGGGATGGGATCCCTGGGATGGGATGGGATGGGATGGGATGGGATGGGATGGGGTGGGGAGGGATGGGATGGGCTACAATGGGATGGGATGGGATGGGATGGGATGGGATGGGATGGGATGGGATGGGATGGGATGGGATGGGATGGGATGGAATGGGATGGGATGGGATGGGATCCCTGGAATGGGATATGATGGGATCCCTGGGATGGGATGGGATCCCTGGGATGGGATCTCTGGGATGGGATGGGATGGGATGGGATGAGACCCCTGGGATTGGATGGGATCCCTGGGATGGCATCCCTGGGATGGGCTGGGATCCATGGGATGAGATGGGATCCCTGGGATGGAATCCCTGGGATGGGATTGGATCACTGGGATGGGATGGGATGGGATCCCTGGAATGGGATCCCTGGGATAGTATGGGATTCCTGCGTTGGGATCGAATCCCTGGGATGGCATCCGTGAGATGGGATGGGATCTCTGACATGGGATCCGTGGGATGGGATGTGATCCCTGGGATGAGATGGGATGGGATGGAATGGGATGGGATCCCTGGGATGGGATGGGATCCCTGGGATGTTATCCCTGGGATGGGATGGGATCCCTGGGATGGGATGGAATCCCTGGGATGGGATCCCGGGGATGGAATGGGATGGGATGGGATCCCTGGGATGGGATCCCTGTGATGGGATCCCTGGGATGGGATGGGATGGGATGGGATGGGATGGGATGGGATGGGATGGGAAGGGATCGGATGGGATGGGATGGGATGGGAAGGGAGGGGATGGGATCCCTGGGATGGGATGGGATCCCTGGGATGGTGTCCCTGGGATGGGATGGGATGGGATGGGATCCCTGGGATGGGATGGGATCCCTGGGATGGGATGTGTTCACTGGGATGGGATGGGATCCCTGGAATGGGATGGGATGGGATGGGATGGGATGGGAAGGGATCCCTGGGATGGGATGGGATGGGATGGGATGGGATGGGATGGGATGGGATGGGATGGGATGGGATGGGATGGAATGGGATGGGATGGGATGGGATCCCTGGAATGGGATATGATGGGATCCCTGGGATGGGATGGGATCCCTGGGATGGGATCTCTGGGATGGGATGGGATGGGATGGGATGAGACCCCTGGGATTGGATGGGATCCCTGGGATGGCATCCCTGGGATGGGCTGGGATCCATGGGATGAGATGGGATCCCTGGGATGGAATCCCTGGGATGGGATTGGATCACTGGGATGGGATGGGATGGGATGGGATCCCTGGAATGGGATCCCTGGGATAGTATGGGATTCCTGCGTTGGGATCGAATCCCTGGGATGGCATCCGTGAGATGGGATGGGATCTCTGACATGGGATCCGTGGGATGGGATGTGATCCCTGGGATGAGATGGGATGGGATGGAATGGGATGGGATCCCTGGGATGGGATGGGATCCCTGGGATGTTATCCCTGGGATGGGATGGGATCCCTGGGATGGGATGGAATCCCTGGGATGGGATCCCGGGGATGGAATGGGATGGGATGGGATCCCTGGGATGGGATCCCTGTGATGGGATCCCTGGGATGGGATGGGATGGGATGGGATGGGATGGGATGGGATGGGATGGGAAGGGATCGGATGGGATGGGATGGGATGGGAAGGGAGGGGATGGGATCCCTGGGATGGGATGGGATCCCTGGGATGGTGTCCCTGGGATGGGATGGGATGGGATGGGATCCCTGGGATGGGATGGGATCCCTGGGATGGGATGTGTTCACTGGGATGGGATGGGATCCCTGGAATGGGATGGGATGGGATGGGATGGGATGGGATGGGATGGGAAGGGATCCCTGGGATGGGATGGGATCCCTGGGATGGGATGTGTTCACTGGGATGGGATGGCATCCCTGGAATGGGATGGGATGGGATGGGATGGGATTCCTGGGATGGGATGGGATGGGATCCCTGGAATGGGATCCCTGGGATAGTATGGGATTCCTGCGTTGGGATCGAATCCCTGGGATGGCACCCGTGAGATGGGATGTGATCTCTGACATAGGATCCCTGGGTGGGATGTCATCCCTGGGATGAGATGGGATGGGATGGAATGGGATGGGATCCCTGGGATGGGATGGGATGGGATGGGGTGGGATTTTATCCCTGGGATGGGATGGGATCCCTGGGATGGGATGGGATGGGAAGGAATGGGATAGGATGGGATGGGATGGGATGCGATGGGATGGGATGGGATGGGATGGGATGGGATCCCTGGGATGGGATGGAACGGGATGGGATACCTGGGATGGAATGGGATGGGATGGGAAGGCATCCCTGGGATGGGATGGGATCCCTGGGATGGGATCCCTCGGATGGGATCCATGGGATGGGATGTGTTGGGATGGGTTGGGAACCGTTGGATGGGATCTTATGGGATCCCTGGGATGAGATGGGATGGGATTGGATCCCTGGGATGGGATGAGATGGGATCGTAGCGATGGGATCCCTGGAATGTGATCCCTCGTATGGGATGGGATCCCTGGGATGGGATGGGATCC